>NW_011341004.1:0-3480 GCF_000735185.1 Notothenia coriiceps
AGATTTCGAGCAACGAACACCAACATGTTTGCATTGTCGGGCAAATGCATCGGGAACTGTCGGGAAGGTGGGGGCTCTCCATCTCCAGCTGCCGTGTTCGCTCCCAGCCGGGAACACGCAATGGGGTGGTTGTGTTTCAGGTGCAGTTTAAGGTCGGTCGTATTGCTAGCTTTGGTTGCTGCCTTTTTAAAACAAATGCGACACAACGGCTCATTCAAGTCCCTAGGTGCGCCTCGTTGATTTGGCTTAAATCCAAAATATTCCCACACCGGAGATGTGGAATTAGGTTTTGCAACCAATTCCATTTAACTTCAAAGTCCCCTCGAGTAAGTCACACGTTGTCTCCTACTCGTCTCTATATTATTAATTTGGCTGCTGCACGCTGAGTGTCCTGACCTGGCTGTGTGAGCCCCGCCCCTCAGAGCGCCAGGCTAAAATGCTGGTCACATCCTGATGTAAACAAACACGCATGTCAACGGCAATTTATCGAGCTCAGAAAGGTTATCGAGTCCATTTTTATTTATCGTACGATAAGTCAATTTATTGATTATCGCGACAAGCCTACGTCCGCCAAAGTATATTTCGCGATACATTTAGGTTGAATCTTTTGGTATCCGTCCGCGATCGATTAGCTACCCCTCCTGTACCGGTTCGCTCTGCTATCGCGTGAATGGTCTGCTCTATGCGCTCCACAGTAACTCCGCTGCGAGGCTACGGCGAACAGCTCATGAGCGTGCAATCGTTAACATTTTAATACTACATATTTTTAAGATTGCTAAGCTCTTCCACTTCAATTACTGATAACCTGCACATTATTTATTTGTTGTCATATTCTTGTTGTACTTGCATTTTATACATATATTATTATATATCATTATTTCAAAACTACTGCCTTTTCACAACTGAATTCCTCTTACTTTGTTTATGTATTTAGCATTATACACCAAAGCAAATCCCCTGTGTGTGTAAACTACCTGATTCTGATTATGGACTAAAGATGCCGTCATGTTAAACTCCTTTAAAGCATTAAGGATACATCAAACTAAACACTTACTTGAGTTCTTTCATAGCGATCTGTAACGGGTCGGTTTCTCCCTCCAGCTCCACCATGACTGGAGCGCACATCCTGTTGGAGAGTCAGACGGAGACGGGGTCAGTAAATGATGGAATACATTTAAAGGTCCCATGTTATACTGTTTTACATCAATATATTACAGGTCTCCGAACATACAGAACATGTCTCTGAAGAGTTTGGCTCCAAACACCAAACATATCATTGCAGCATTACCCATAATCCCCTCTGTTTCAGCCCTGTTCCCAAAGTACTGATTCTCTGTCTGTTACTTTAGATGAAAATAAGGAGCCCCTCCCCACATGTTGATGTAGAAGAGACATGAAGAAGAGGGGACACATGTTGATGTAGAAGAGACATGAAGAAGAGGGGACACATGTTGATGTAGAAGAGACATGAAGAAGAGGGGACACATGTTGATGTAGAAGAGACATGAAGAAGAGGGGACACATGTTGATGTAGAAGAGACATGGAGAAGAGGGGACACATGTTGATGTAGAAGAGACATGGAGAAGAGGGGACACATGAAGAAGTGGATTCTGCATAATAGGTGACCTTTAACTTGTGAGACTCAGACGATGCATCAAACTGATTGATATGGACTCCACAAAACCACTCACGCTATCTGTAGAGCTCGTGTCCCGAGAACTCTGGCTCTCTCATATTTGGTCATGTAAGGAGTTGTGATCCTCTTCAGGTTGGCCTGCGATCCCTCTCCTGCGGGAAGGATCTTCACGTTCTCCCGGTCCTCCTGCACACAGACGAGAAACCCATCTCATCATCACAGAGCAGCGGCGGAGAGCATCAGAGACATTGCATGGTGAAAGGTAAATGGCTCGATATTTTAGACACAGGCTCAAGTCATACTTCAAAAAAGTGTGCCAGTCAGTTATGGGAATTATCAGAAATAGAAGACATTATTTATCCGGGTTTTTTCAATCTGTTTTTGGACAGTTGCACCATTACATGAGTTCAAATAAAATATTTAAATACACATAAGAAAAAATATGCGATAAAGCGATAAGACAAAACGAAATAAAAATATTTGTATGAACAAAAGTAGTTAGAATAAAGAACACAAAATTAATAATTACATAAAAAAAAAAATATATATTAATACAAATATTGATATAAATTAAAAATAACGCAAAAATGATAAAATAATAATATTTACACCAATAACATTTTTTAAATAAAAATATGTATATAAACGATGGAGTTGAATAAAAAATGTTCACACTGTTGTAAAATACAACATAAAAAAATATGTATTACATGGGTAGTTGAATACTCGATTCTGATTGGTCAATTCAGAACACGTGACACGTTGTTAATCCAGTACAGACAGACCTTAACCAGTTGAGCCCGGAGCCTGTGTTTCAGGTCTCAGGTTAGAAAATGACATTCCCAGAACTAATGACCATATCTTCACTTCTAAAAGGGGTACATTAATAATCTTTTTTCTCAAAGCAAGGTCACATCTGTGAGTTGGATGTAGAAGAGTCAGAATCAATATAGATTTTTTTTTATTTTAAAGTAAATTCAGATTGAACATAGTAAAAATGTTTTAATGAGTGTCCGTCCAAAAAACATTACTTATAGTGAAAACCACCCTTGAATGATGGGATAGGACACTAAAAGCTTTAGGAATCCAAACTATAACATATAATAAGTACCCTCTATCAAGATTGATGCAAACCAAGTGACATTTGACCTTTTTAGAGAGGTTTGGCAAAAAACAAACACTTCTGGGGTCATTTGGTTGCATTTTCCATATCTCTGGCCCCCCTCGGCCGATTTTGATGATCGACACCTCTTTTTAACCGTTAGAGCCAATGGAATCGAGGGGAAGTTCCTAAAATCCATCTAAACATTACCCATTGGTGAATGAGTGATGCGTAGCCAGAATGCCCAAAACCGGAAGCTGTCATACACTATTGTAGAAAATAGTATGAAATCTCCATTATTGACATAAATATGAAGATGGATTATCAGTAATCATTTCTAAGTGACGCAGACACATTGGATTAACCTATGGATTAACCTTCAGCAGCGTTTTTATCGTTTTAATGCCATTGAACACAACTTTTGATCAGAACAACAGCATAGGTTTATTTAGCAGAACTCCTCCATCGCTACACCCCAGCCAGAGCTTTAAGGTGTGCTGACCAGCTGCTTTTGATAGTGCCCAAGACCAGGCTCAAAACCAGAGGGCACCGAGCCTTCGCAGCAGCTGGCCCTAGGCTCTGGAACACTCTGCCCCTCCATGTGAGGTCGGCCCAGACCCTAGGGGTTTTTAAATCTACACTAAAGACACACTTCTTCTCTCTGGCCTTCTAGTCAGAGCGGAGCAAGACTCCTGACATTTCCCTGTGTGTGATTTTTTGTATTTGCTGTTGTAAATTATT
>NW_011341005.1:0-4874 GCF_000735185.1 Notothenia coriiceps
AGAGGGGGGGGGGGTAATTCAAGTTTAAAAGTCTCAAAATGCTACAACTACTGTCACAAACTGGATGAATTTGAAGTATGGCGCAAAAGGAGGATGAAAGCGTAATTAAGGAGCACTATTGGAGTGACTTTGATGGTTATTGGACTCCCGCTGTATGTAGAAATTAAAGGACGGCGCAAGTGGAAACAATTCACAAAGGGATTAAGCTGTTTAAAACACATATTCAAAGTAAGCCGGATTTTGCCGATGTGTTTATGTGGATTCAAAAGTCGTAAATAATCTACAAAATGGAGGAGACCAATCTGATCGGAGCAACTGTGACAAATAATCCAATTGAAACCGGCATGGACAATGACTATGTTTTAAAAATGCGCTTATCCAGACAAGCCTGGTTTGGACACTTTACGGGCAGAAGAAACATTCTATTAAAGAAAAAATTATACATTTCTGTCTTTTTATGCCCTTCATAGCTACTAAATTGAATTTTTATTCAAATTTAAATTAATCAATTATGTTTTATATTTTATTGTAAGGCTTTTAGTGACAATCATGTATTGCCTTACAATTATATGTAAAAAAAAAAAAAGTCTAAATATGATAGTTGGCCTCAAATCATCTGAGGCCTGGCGCCCCCCATGCTATCTTTGGCGCCCCCCCAATGGGGGTGCGCCCCCCAGGTTGGGAACCACTGGCTTAGAGGATGATGGGAATTGCTTTGAGCTGATTTCTGATTGGTCCCTTTTTCTTTAGAGAAGACCAGGAAATTATGGATTACCCCGATCGTGTTTTTTGTATGACATTAGGTTGAAAGGACTCACACCATCAAATGCAAATTAAATCTAAAGTAGCGAGTCTGTTGTGAAAATTTAAGAGGTACAGTAGAAAGTACAGATTTCAGTTAAAAATGCAAGGAGTAAAAGTAAATAGTGGAGTAAAAAGTATTGATATCAGAAAAATCTATTTGAATAAACTAACAAAGTATTCTTCCAAACTCTGGACCCAAATTATTTTCTTATTCTTCAATTATAGCCTGAGTTGGTTACCGTATAATGTATTTGTGAGACTGACCGTTGAGCGGCCCGACCAAGCAAGGAGGCAGAACGTCCAAAAATATAACCCGACGTGGGCATTTATTAAAATAATGTGCACAAAGTTCATAGCCTCAATCCTGCTGTTCTCCGTGAACACATCCTGCAGCCACACAGATCTCACACACACTACCAGCCTTCAAACAGACAGGGAAACAGAGCCTAAATACCTACACACTAACCAGCACAACAAGACACAGGTGAGGGGGGAGCAATTAGACACAGGTGAGGGGAGAGGAGACAACACAGGGCATCAGGTGCACACAATCAGCAACAACATACATGGGGAACAGGGAAGTTGTCATCAATATACCCCACACGTTAATGAGAGCTCCAGTAACGGCGTCTCATTACAGTATTTCTTGCAATTTTGGCGGAGACCAGTCAGGGATCATGTCTTTAGCATACCTTTTCTTAATATCAAAACCATTAATAAAAACAAAAGCAACATGTGTATAGATTCAGTACCTTCAGTAATTGGTTAATGATGTGCCAATGAACTCTGCAAATGTTAGCTCCAAAAGTTTTCCCTGTCTCTGGTTAATGACCCTTTTACACACGCCCCAGTAACATTTAACCATGACATCTTCAAAATCAGCCTGAAAATTAAGACTTATTATATAAGAGTCTCCATCAGAAACTGGTCAGAGCTGGCCGATGCTTCCCTATGATTGGTCAGTCTGCATTCTAGTGGTGGGACTGAGCAAAGGCTCAATGCGGTCTGATATCAGGCACTGTTTATTTACTCAGAGATTATGAAAGAACCGAACATTTAAGGTTATTGGAAATGTAAAATCAGTCCCGGTTCTGATGGCATCTCATACATAATTGAGCAACTATTGTAAATCTTCCCTTAAAAATATTTCCAGAGTGCTCATTCAGAGCACCTAGCATGTACACAATTGTGTTTACTTGGGTATAAACATTAGTCTTCAATAAGTCATAACTTCTCTCCTAATGCATCAATATTAATTGAAACAAATGTGTTTGTTTGGACCTACCTTCTCCTCGTCAACATGTTTTTAACCTCAGCACTGGAAATGAATGTGCCCTTTGTAATCATGTGGCAGTGTTGTGACTGTATTGAGCCGTTGTGTATGTCCTTTGGTGGGGATGAATACCTTCTATTGATTTTTAACAGTGACCTGTGAAAGTGTTTGCTAAATTGATATTGAATCTCGAAAGAGAAAATGTGTTAACAATTTCAGGCAAATGAAAATCTAGATTGGGGCAGGTTGGAGTTCTCTGTCTCTAACTCTAGACTCTGAGGAGGCAAAACAACCTTGCTGCAAAAAAGGTCACACATTAGGAAGCTGTCTGTCCCGGAATTGAAATGGACACTTGTGATAATGGATCAATAGCAGCAGAATAAGGACAGAAGTGAAGCAGGGCAACCCTCCGGGGACTAAATCCAACCCCAGCATTCCTCAGATATATGGAGAGCCCACTCAAAATTTGAAGAGTGAGCTAAGAGTGGGGAATGAAAAGCATGAGAGATACCCTTCATTTTCAAATTATCATCTGAGAAAGGCCTGCTTTGTGATTCCAGCCTATGAGATCAAGGCTATCCCTTTTTCCACTTCTTATCTCTCCAAAGAGCCCAGCAAGGAGCAGACACTCACAACTGTATTCAAATGCAGATACACACAAGGATATATACTGTAGATACACATCAGTGAACACACTACCTCTGTGAGTAATAACAATAGGGGTGTGTTCTCTCTTCTTCTTTATAGATTGTAGTCTTAATTATGATAGGCAGAGGTACAGGATGGAAATCATCTACATGTAAATCAAGAGGAGAACCTAAAGGGAACATGGCTTCATAATGGGAACATCCTATCACAACCTTCTAATGAGGAGAAAGTTAATGAAGTATAGTAACACTGACACCAGCAATACTCTTCTTCCACACTCATGCTATTCAAGAATAATTAATCATAAAAAGCTCCTAGTCACAATAAACAGAGCACAGCACCTTTCTTGTCAATGGAAATTGAACTCAGGGATTTTTCTAGAAAAGTATAGTATGAGGGCAATGCTGTGGCGCTGATCTTGTATATAAGATATATAAATTATTGCGAGAACATGAAGCCTGTACAAGATGGCGCCGCGGACATAAACAACAAGGTGACGTCGGAGCTCTGTAAAAACAAAGCTACAGAACCTAGAGGCAAATGGACATATAAAAACATAAATGAGTGTAAAATGAACTGTGCAAAGGAAAGAGTCTCCAACTCCCAGAGAGCGGCAACATGGCTAACAGAGTCATAGTCTCGGTATATGACCTTTTAGTTTTCTGTGGGTACAGACATTTGTGATAATTGGAAAATAATTCCACTGCATACCACAGAATAAATAAACTCAATATATACCTTCTGAATATTCCTTCGGAGGTCTTTTTTTATTCAAAAGTATCATTACATCTCTCAGAAGAAAACCATGTATTACCCTTTTAATTGAGAAAAAGGACACTGTGGAAGGATAGTATCGAAAAGAAAAGCTTTATACCATTTGGAAAAGGAGAACAATGTGTACAGATGGTCATGTCTTAGTTTAATTCCGATTTCGACATTCCATAGGTCTGCTATTATTTCCTAGCTAAGGATGTCGCTCTGAACAAGGGTATGTTAACTCAAATTAATCCTCAGAAAGAAATAGACAGGAAATAAACACTAGCGGTAACAGCAGAAGAAGACAGACAGGAAGTAAACACTAACAGGAACAGCAGATGAAGACAGCGAGGTGTGACTACCCGATTTGCATGTCTGCCCGATTTGCACTAAGCAAGCGAGAATTGGTCTGTCATATTGGACAGCTCCATACGGCAATCCAAACAGGACATTTGACCTCCATACTGATCTAATAACAGTGTTGTTCTTGAATCAACTTTTTTTTATGAAAAGTCATTTCCTCTTTCCAGGAATCTCAACAGAACAAGTTTGGCCAGACTTATACATTTCTAATGTTAAATAAATGAAAAACAATTCACAGTTAAGAATTAGATATTAATTATGAATGCCATAAATGATTGCAGACATTTACAGTTTCTTATTTCTCCAGTGTGAAGGCTGTCAAACAGAAGTAAAATCAATTTCTCACTTTTTCTTCTCAAATAATCGGGAAATGAAGTTGTAAAAACAATAACTCCTCCCTCTCGTTCAGATTAATGTGGTCGGGTTTTTTTTCTTCTTTGCTTTATCAAATGTCCTGTTTGGATTGCCGTACATAGCTGTCCAATATGGCAGACCAAGGCTGCATCTCAGGTCGATTAAATGGAATCCTTGCGTCCCTCACTTGCGTCGTTTCCCTGCGTTTGGTCCCTCCCACCAGGGAAGCATGGAGAGACGCAAGGAAATCACGAGAAGCAGGGAAATTGAGTTTTAAGAGCAATGGGACGTCCTTTCCTCCGGAGCGTCACGTGAAGCGACGTCCATTTGTGATGACACCGCACAGCTGATGTCTGACAGCAGCTATATCCCTGTTATTTTCACACACACCCCCGCCTCTGTTAGTACACATTTACTGACATATATATTTGTATCATCTGTTGTAGATCCAAATAAATAAAATAAAATAAGAACTCATTCTCAAAAAAGATAAACGCCATTCTTAAAATGTATTAACGAAAAAAGCAATTATGAAAATGTTTCCAATAAATGAATAAAATAATGTTTGACCGCTTTGTTGTTCAGATATATCACATACTTGTAACTAAATGATACATTGATTGAAACAAAACACAGTATAAACTGTGGAGTGACTCTCGTGAGTTTCATGTGTTTT
>NW_011341006.1:0-3006 GCF_000735185.1 Notothenia coriiceps
AATAATCATCTCTCTAAGTTACAAGGATGACCTTATTTTATCAACCTCAAACAGAAGCCGTTTGTTGTACAGTATTATCCCACTTAACGCTTAACACTTGTATATTTCGTTTTAACCTTTATAAATATAGTCTATGATTTTAACTTGGAGGGTACTATTAGCATCGTTAGCACCGATGTAGCTACCACTCGCTCACATGCTAACCCAAGCCGTAACATTAATTACGTAGCTGATTAAAATCATTAACACATAAATAAGTACTCGAATTTCACTTACGACATTCATGCACCTGTTGCAACCGTCACAATAGTCCGATATATAAGCATGAAGAACAAACAAACACGGCCGGGGGCAAGTTGTGTTCCCTGGATGAGCTGAACAGGCAGAGTGCCTGTAGCACGGAGCAGCTAGCAGAGAGACAAGAAGCTAACAGCAGCAGTCACTTCACAGAGCCGTCACTCAATGTGACCACGCCCTAATTTATGCAAAAACTTTAAGACCTAATATAAATAAAAGGGTCGTGTTAGAAAACAATTCACTCACAGATCCATAATCATGAAGGTGGAATCTAACTATATTCATAATAATATTTATTGCATCCATGGGTAGAAAAATGTTTTTTTCTGCTGTAAAGTTGGGCATTTTAACATGGGGGTCTATGGAAATTGCTCCTTTCTGCAGTCAGTCCCTATCGGCCAATATATGAACTGCAGTGTGTGCCACTTCCATATTGGCGTCCCGGCTCTTCCACAGAGTTTGCCGCTTGGGAGGCACCTGCCTAGAGAGAGCTATAGGTGGTGGCCGGCCTCTGACAGAGACCCGGCACATCAACCTTCTCGAGCTACAGGCAGTAGTACTGGTCCTACAGCACTTCAAACCCTTACTACAGGGAAAACATGTGCTGGTAAGGAGCGACCGCCGCACAACTGTGGCTTACATCAACAGGCAGGGCGTAGTCTGCTCCGCTGCCTTGTTGAGCACAGCGGAGAACCTGTGGTTGTGGGCACCACTCTCTTCACTTGCGCCGTAGCGAGTTAGCCTGAGCGAGAGCACTCTGCTAACTGGAGGATGGAACGGGTAATGAACCAATTGTGTGCAGTGTGAGGGGAACGAGGACACTCTCTTCACTAGCGCCGTAGCGAGTTAGCTTTGAGCGAGAGCACTCGCTTGGGGATGGAGCAATTATCTATAAGCTTGAGTATAGATAGCACAAATGAGCTCACAATCAGAAAGAATGGCAGCGATCTCACCGACTGACGTGCAGGAGTGTCCGCTCTTTACCGGTCCAAGCGGTGAACACCAGAAGGATCTTTTAATGTGCTGCAGCCACGTTTCCAGCTCACAATTTCTCAGTCGGACGCAACCCCACTTTGAACGCCGGACTTGCACCACTTGCACCATTTCACCGCAATGACTACGCTTCCAAAGGAGGGAGAGGAGGGTGACGCTGCACGGCTGCCTTATCTACTGAATCTGGTGAGTGATTTAGCTAACAGGGCTTGGTTGAATTCTCATACTTTTGGGTGTAACACAGCCACATGAAGTATCAACTGGCGGGAACACGGTGTGGGCTTCTCTCGCATTCTTCAAGTACTTGTTAGAGGAAAAATAAAATGTTAACAGACTTTGACAGTTACAGGTAGATTCGAATAATGCTGCCGTGTATTTTCTGAATTAAAGTTCCATTCGTTGGTGCGCCGTGGAACAGACTTTTTATTTTGGCGGAAGCATTACGATCGTTTTCAAGTCAATTAAATAATTTTAAAATCGATATTATGAATAATTTGTTGTTTTTTTTATTATGTAGCCGTGTAATAAGCGGTATAATGTGCAGCTAGGGGGTCATTAGGGGGGGGGAAATCCCTGCAGTGTGATCATGGAGCCCGAGGAGTGATATAGATCTTAATAGCGACCACATTAAGTTTTCAGTAGATTTACCTCACTTAGCACTTCTACGCTACTGCAGTCAGGCAATGTGTGTTTCCCTCGCTTTTGTTAACTTTTACTGAGCGATAGTAGGCTACGAGGTGCAGATAGTTTTAAACAGATAGTGCTGTACTTTTTTCACTTGTTCGTGTTGACTGAAAGACGTAGATTTTGTTTTTCACCCAGTTGCTGTTTTTGTCACCATTCTTTTAGTTGTGTGAGTCGGACACCACCCCACATTGAACGCCGGACGCTAGAACTGAGGTTACCTACTGTAACCCCAGCTTCTATGAGTAAATGGCGCAGCCCTCTAAGGCTATCGCTATTGGGTAATCCCCCTGCGCCCCCGCGCAGCACTGAAACACTTGTAGTCCACGCCCACCCGCAAGGTGGGCCCCACCCTCGGGCCTCCTTCCGGTATAAATAGGAAGGTGGCCCGGCAATCTGCTCCCATACCAAATAACTTTTCTTCAGCTATTCGTAGAGCCAGTGGGGCCCAGCACTTAGAGGGCTGCGCCATTTACTCATAGAAGCTGGGGTTACAGTAGGTAACCTCAGTTCTATTTCGTATATGGCTTCGCCCTCTAAGGCTATCGCTATTGGGTTAAGGGCGAAGCATGATGTAGTCTGCGCCCCGCTGGGTCCGCCCGGCACTAGAAGCACAGACACACCTGCTAAATAACACCCCATGCCTGTTGTGCCATGCTTAATGGCATCACCGTCCCTGGAACATAGCAAAACATGCCTATCTTCCCGACGGGGTGAAGGCTGGGAACAATACATACCGGCCGCTGTGAGAAAGTGGAGACGAAGGTCCCACCTTGCCAAGCGATCATAGAAGGGGAACAGCAGCTCTCTGCGTGTCAGACAGGCAGGACAGCGCCCAGCTGGATCCCTGACGTCACTCACTCTGACCAGGCACTCCATACAAAGTTTGTCAGAGGAAAAAGGAACATCCCTCCTATAAGAGGGGAAAAGGGCCGCTCTCCGCGTGCCGAGAGGCAGGAGAGAGGCGCACAGCTGGCTCCCTGACCGTCACTCACTCCGACAGGACACCCAGTACAGGGTGTGTCAGAGAGG
>NW_011341007.1:0-3169 GCF_000735185.1 Notothenia coriiceps
CTGGCCACTGTCCAGTACCGATAAAAAGACCGCTAACGTCAGAGCTTAATGGCAACACGGTCTTTAATAATTCAGCCCCGGGGCCCGTTTAATACCGGGGCTCGGTACCCATCCCTAGGAGTATCTGTACTTCTGCTTGAGTAAAGGATGTGTGTACTTGTTCCCTCTGTGCAGGTTTGTCTCAGTGACTTTCCCCCCACAGACCTGAAGCTGCTGAAGGTGGAGAACGTCGTCTTGTTGGCGTCTGCGTTGGACGAAGAGTCTGTCTCAATCTTGTTGGAGTCTTTGATACGAGTGTCCGCCGCAGGACTCCTGGACGTCTTCCTGCTACTCCCATACTTGGGCGTGCTGCTTTCTGATTGGTTCAGAGACACGTCGGAGGCGGGCTCTCTGCTCACCACGCTGCGGCGCCGCTTCAACAGGAAATCCTTGATCGAGGGGCTGGAGGTCGCCGGGCGAACGCTCAATCTGCCACGACTCGCCACCGAGAGACGGCTGTACGAGGAGAGGAGGTGAGGTAAGGTAAGGTGAGGTAAGGTGTCTGTGTCTCTGTTGTGTGTGTGTGTGTGTGTGTGTGTGTGTGTGTGTGTGTGTGTGTGTGTGTGTGTGTGTGTGTGTGTGTGTGTGTGTGTGTGTGTGTGTCTCTCTCTCACCTGTAGAGAGCCACCATGGTGAGGGCAGGCAGGAAGAAGGAGGGCAGCGTGGTGGCGAGCGTGGCGGTGGGGCTGGAGATCAGCTGCAGGAAGCACTCTCCGTCCGGGACCAGACGTTCCCCCCCGCTGCTCTGCCAGCTCAGGATGGAGGGGGTCCAGAGCAGGAAGGGGAGGAGCCAGGCACAGCCAATCATGAGCCTCGCTGCGTTAGCACTGCGGCGCCGCGGGTAGCTGAGCGGCAGCCACACGCACAGGAAGCGGTCCAGGCTGATGAGCAGCAGGTGGAGCACCGAGGAGCCGCCCACCCCGTGGTCCAGGACCAGGAAGAGGTCGCAGGAGGCGGGGCCCAGCGGCCAGCGGCCGATCAGCACGTAGCTATGGACACAAATGATAACAAAAGCCTTGAATCCTTAAGCTTCAGCGTAGAAATGGCTCCTCCAACAGAACATGTATAATAGCTGAGCACCGTACAGAGAGAACAGGCTGACGGACAGCAGCCCCACCAGCAGGTCGGCCACCGCCAGGCTCAACAGGAAGTAGTTGTTGACGCTGCGCAGGCGAGGGTTCACCTTCACCGACAGGATGACCAGCGCGTTGCCCGTCACCGTGACGACGCTCAGGGAGGCTGTCGCCACGGCGATGAGGACCAGCTGGACGGTGCTGTAGGGCCAGGAGGACGCTCTGATTGGATGATAGGAGGAGGCGTTCACGCAGGGGCGGAGCCACAGGGAGGCGTTCAGGTCCCCTCCCATGATCCCTGGAAAAACACACAGATGCCGGTGCATTGTGGGTAATGTAGGCAGCAGGTTTTAACAACAAGAAAAACGCCTCTGGTTTTTGAAAGCATTTAAATAACTGTATTTAAAACTCTAAACTTTGAACAGGAAACACAAAGGAGAAAGAACAGCCCCTGCTCGCAAAGTGAGCGACAACCATGAAAATATACACACAAAACACACACAACACACACACAACACACACACAACACACACACAACACACACAACACACACACAACACACAACACACACAACACACACACAACACACACACAACACACACACAACACACACACAACACACACACGAAACACACGAAACACACACAACACACACAAAACACACACAACACACACAAAACACACACAAACACACACAACACACACACGAAACACACGAAACACACACAACACACACAAAACACACACAAAACACACACAACACACACAACACACACACAACACACACGAAACACACACAACACACACGAAACACACACAACACACACAAAACACACAAACACACACAACACACACAAAACACACACAACACACACAAAACACACACAACACACACAAAACACACACAACACACACAACACACACACAACACACACAACACACACAAAACACACACAAACACACACAACACACACGAAACACACACAACACACACAACACACACGAAACACACACAACACACACAACACACACGAAACACACACAACACACACAAAACACACACAACACACACAACACACACAACACACACGAAACACACACAACACACACGAAACACACACAACACACACAACACACACACAACACACACACAACACACACAACACACACACAACACACAAAACACAATCTGAGAGATTTTAAAATCTCAGATCTGCTCAACTCCAGGCGTAACTCAGGTCTCAGTGAGTCACGCCCCTCAAGTGTGCATTTCAACACAAAACACACACAACACACACAAAACACACAAAACACACACAACACACACGAAACACACACAACACACACAAAACACACACAAAACACACACAACACACACAACACACACACAACACACACAACACACACGAAACACACACAACACACACAACACACACGAAACACACACAACACACACACAACACACACGAAACACACACAACACACACACAACACACACAAAACAGACACAACACACACAACACACACACAACATACACAACACACACACAACACACACGAAACACACACAACACACACAAAACACAAACAACACACACAACACACACGAAACACACACAACACACACAACACACACAAAACACACACAAAACACACACAACACACACGAAACACACACAACACACACAACACACACACAAACACACACACCAACACACACGAAACACACACAAACACACACAACACACACAACACACACGAAACACACAAAACACACAAAACACACAAAACACACACAAAACTAGGGGTGTAACGGTATCCGTATTCGTCCCGTACCGTCACGGTTCGGACGTCACGGTTCGGAACATGCAGTCACACGACGAATACGCCTTTTTTTTACGAGTCGAGTGGGAAAAAAGTCTGTCATTCAGGGCAGTGGGACGGTGTGTCGGCGTTGTTCCACAGCGATGCGGTATGCTAATGGTAACACACACCAAACATGCTAAATCATATCAGAATGCATCAACAGATTCCACACACACACACAACACACACAC
>NW_011341008.1:0-1630 GCF_000735185.1 Notothenia coriiceps
CATCCAATCCAATCCAACTTTATTTATACAGCACATTTAAAAACAACAGAGTTGACCAAAGTGCTGTACATCAATACATATATAAAAAGCAGACTAAACCGATAGGACAAAAACAAACTACTGTCAAAGCACGAGACAATAAAACCATACTTATAGCCACAGACTGAAAACCCTCATACATAAAACACAACAAAATAGAAAGCCCCAGACTCATAGATCATAAGACTATAATAAGCTGTGTAGCTAAGACCTTAAATGTCATTATAGAAACCACATTTTGATCCCATGGCCATAACAAATTAAACTTATACTTGACATTATATCTGGCCTAACATCGAGATGCTTCAAAATATAACTTTTTACCATTTTGAACCAGATTAAGACCTTTTCTCATGTGCATTTTGGGACAAAAACATGCTATTTTCCCTGGTTTCCTGCACAAAAAACGAAGAAATACATCAAAATCAATGTTGTTAGTCGCTACAGAAGTTATCGACATATCCTACACTGTGGGGAAAACCATCCTCCAAGACTTTAACAAACAGAAAGTATCCAATATTGGTGTTTTTCCCACTTTAACAGTGACATTATGTAAACAAACTGGCATTTAAGGGGTTTAAACTGTAAAAAAAAACAATGTTTAATTTGTAGTCATTGTTAGAAATGAAGTTATATTCAAGATTTAACATTTAAAAATATCTTTATACCAGTTTTTGAGACATGTTATTGTCCTCTAAGAATGTATTGTCTAGTCTCTCTTGTTGAATTGCTCAAAGTGAAGAACAGTGAAGCAGATTGACCAGCTAAGCTTTCTAACTGATTGATAATCAACAAATCAAATGTTAAAGTGAGATGTATTTCACAGGGGGAGTTCACCAGTCTGTACATGCTGGTGAACGCCACGCTGAAGATCACAAACACAGACCTGTTCGAACTGAGCGACAGCACCAGGAGTGTAAGGCATTTTTATTTATTTGTTTTCACTGTAAACATCTGTGTGTCGCAAGTTTAAATATATTTACGTGTGTGTGTGTGTGCGTGTGTCTGTGTGTGTGTGTGTGTGTCTGTGTGTGTGTGTGTCTGTGTGTGTGTGTGTGTGTGTGTGTGTGTGTGTGTGTGTGTGTGTGTGTGTGTGTGTGTGTGTGTGTGTGTGTGTGTGTGTGTGTGTGTGTGTGTGTGTGTGTGTGACATCAGACGAAGATCCAGGTTTCTAAGGAGTCTTCAGGAGGAATCCCCATCTGGATCATCATCATCAGCATCCTCATAGGACTGCTCATCTTAGCACTCGTCATCTTCGCTCTCTGGAAGGTAAAACAGACCCTGAGTCTGAGCTTTTGTGTCCGTATGTTAAATATGAAGCTATGAGCAGCAGGACACCGTTAGCCTAGATTAGCATAAACACCTACCCTGGCTTTAGGGCTGCCACTAACAACTGCTTTCGTAGTCAATTAATCTTTCTTTAATTACATTTCGTAATTGATCGATGATAGGTATTAAAAAATGACATTCAGTGTTTCCCAAAGTCAACATTAGGCACTCAAATGTCCTGTTTTGTAAGCTGTAAGGGAAACTTCTGTAGCAATGGAGAGTCGGAGCTTTGATGTCAAACACTGATGGTTTATTACGAGTA
>NW_011341009.1:0-3835 GCF_000735185.1 Notothenia coriiceps
GGGGGGGGTGTGTGTGTGTGTGAGATTAAAATAGCCCAATTGCTTTTACAATAAATAAACATTGAATGTGTTTAATTGAATAGTAAAGGGGTTTAACGTTAGTGGCAGGTTGTGTGTGAGAGAGAATAAATAAGACAGCCCAATAT
Organism: Notothenia coriiceps; assembly: GCF_000735185.1. Lineage (NCBI taxonomy): Eukaryota > Metazoa > Chordata > Actinopteri > Perciformes > Nototheniidae > Notothenia > Notothenia coriiceps. The sequence continues at coordinate 147 of NW_011341009.1, forward strand.
TTTAAAAAATTGTTATTCTTTTTTCCCGCATATTTAGCATATTTCGCAACTTTCCGCATATTTCGCTACTTCCCGCAATTTCACAGCATAAAATCACATAAAAACCCTGCATGATTAATCGCATAATCAAGGATTTTAGCCCGCATAATCAAGGAATTTAGCCCGCATAATCAAGGATTTTTGCCCGCGTTTTTCTGGAGGGTCTAACTCAATAACTACTGTATAAGATAAATACTTGCCAGCATAGTGACCCCGGGAATGTTGAGTATCCCAAATGTTTTTGTTAGAAATGTATAGTACGGGTCCCCAGCACATAGAAACTGACGGATGCTAACTTGGTTTGGCAATTTGCACAATCAGCATACGTTGCATTAATTAGCATTCGTTAGCATATGCAGGTGATAGCTAAAAACTGACTTGGCCGATTTGGGCCATTTTGAGTTGACTTTTGATGTTATTGAGGATTTTGAATCAATTTAGTACAAACTTAACATTTTTGTGTCCACCAGAACTTTAAAATGAATCCCAAAATGAATCCAAATCAGCCCACCTTTCTGGTTAAATCTACCATTGATAAATAAGGATAATTTGATTGAGAGGGACCAATGGTTGAAAATAAAACAAATACAACGGTAAGAAAATACACAACCCCCTGTGAGATTTTTGTCTGACATTTAATGATGCCAGCTCTAACCACTGAGATATTTGGCGAAGCTGGTTGTAATAACCAAGCTCAGAGATGGCCTGTAACGCGTGATTTGTATTGGTATTGTTCATTTTGCAAAATAGCCATCTTGACATGTAGACCTCTTGACATTTTTTAATCAAAAGCCATTTATTAAACTCTTCCTTCTGTTTCTTAGGGTTAGGTGTGTACCAAGGATAATCCATATTTAATATTTTTATAAAAGTTGGCATGCAAAAATGGTGTAAGCTCCCGGGATTTACAGTTCTTTTGACTATTTTTAAAGTGTCCATTGGAACATTTCTATATTGCATTGCTATGCAAAAAGTATGAGGTTTCTGCAGATAGTGTGCTGTACAGCTGTCAGTCTGATAGGGTCCGTAGAGGTCCTGTAGTTGTTGATATGCTGACCTCAGAGCTGTCCAAGAATAGCTACCTGGGCAGGACCCCTAGAGCCACATTCTAATAAACAGCATGAGGATTTCTAGGACAGCTCCTCTCTCTCTTTATAACAAGCTCAGATTTCCCTCATGCAGAAACTCCCTGCAGTCTGAAACAGCTTTGGACAGCAAACCTGAGCGGCCGGGCTGCAAGGACATGCTGCTCAAAATGCGATGAGGTGTTTATTAATAGACTGGGAGTTTGTCTATGTATGCATTATATACTGTGCCTGTACATACATTGCTTACATTTCTGTTACATATTACGCAAAGATAGGCCTACACAAAACAATAAATGACACTTTTGTAGAAAATTGATAAGCTCTGGAAAATGCATTTCTCTCTCTCTTTCTCTGATTTCCACCTCCGACACAAACAGACGCACACACTCAAAAAAACTAATTTAATCAAACTATCGCTCAACCGCACGCGCGCACGTGCGCACGCACGCACACACCTGAGTGGGGTGCCTCGAAGGCCCACTTAGTGGCTGTGTGGATTTGATGAGAAGGGCCTTTTGCTTTATTTAGCGAAGTGCTGCCTAATATGATTATGGTCAGCATGCTTCCTGTTCTCTGTGTCGGAGTACACACTGAGGGCTATTACTGAAGTCCCCGATGACCGAACGTCCTGCAGAGAGACAGCAAGAGAAGCCCAGAACCAGACACCTCAAAGGTCACAGCGCAGAATCTGATATCTGCAGAGATTTGAATGCAATGTACAGAATCAGAATCAGAATTCCTTTATTAGTCTCGTTAAAGCAACGAGACCATGAAGATAGAGACACAATTAAAACTATATTTAGTAAAGTGGCATGCACACATATTAAAAATGTACAATCAAATAATAATTACACATTCCAAGTATAAAAAGTTGTGCAACAGCATTACAAAAAAAGTATTGAAACAAGTAGAAGTAATAAAGTAGCAGTAATAAAGTAGCTGCAAGATGAAGGTATTAAATACTATAGTTACTAATATATATGTACACAGTATATTGCAGTATATTACAGATGTTGGCAAGTGTAAATTAGTAGAATTGTGTACATAGTATATATATTGCACAAAATATGTTTTATGTGTGTGGGGGTCTACCAGGGGCCGTGGTGGTTATACAGTCTGACCGCTGCAGTTCATCTTTGAAGGGTTGGTATTTTCAAACCTTTTTTTCATGTTTTAGTGACAAATTAGGACATTTTTGGGAAATTGGTATTGGTAAATTGGAGTATTGTGCAAACGCTGTAGCTGACAGTTGCAAAAAAACAGCTGCATCTAATCGCACTGTCAATGAACATCCAGTAAAATGTGTTTTAGCCTCTGACAGGCTCAGTTTTAGTGTTATGAGTGTCTGGCAACATTATGGATTGGACCCTGGAGAAATAAAGGCTTTTCATTACCTTTCGCTTGATCTGTTTGTCTAAGAGAGGAGGAATGGTGTTGTAAGAAATTGCTGTGTTGATACACAAAAGCTACGATTAATGTTCTCTTAAAGATTTTAAATGCCATGGCTGTTAAGTTCGCTGACATCGACAGTGTGGGTGTAAGACAAGATCTCAGAGCGAGACTTCTCAGAGGAAGAATAACAAACCAAAATAAAGTGAAAATTAAAGGAAAACATTTCATTTTTTTTCAGGGTGTTTTTTATAATACTGCCAGACCAATAACAATCGGTCTGTGGCAAAAAAAGCTTCAGTGTACGTCCAAAGAGTGGCGCAGTGATGACATATTTTTGTGGCCACAATGGAAGTTAGCATTGCAAAATAAATGTGACGTTTGGATACTACTTGGACCCCAAAGCAGAGACTGACAAAAATAAAGTTTCAACGTGTTTAATAGACAAAGGTAGTCCAAGGCAGGTACGGACGACAGGGAGCTAGCTGGCCGTAGTAAGTCCAAAAACGAAGCTGCGGGAAAACGTTCCCGACAAAAACTCAAAAAGAACTCCTAAACAAACTGCGAAGTGAAACAACAACAGACTCCAGGCTGCAGAAAGGCACTCCGGACCATGGAACAGCATGTAATTCTCTGGCAGAGAAGTGAGGTGAGGGCCAGGCTCTTAAAGAGCAGGTTGATCATGTGAGTGAGGACAGGTGTGCCTCATCTGCAGCCAGGAGTAAACCAGCCACGCTCCCAGTCACACACCAGCCCTGCAGAGACGGAAAGACAGAGTAGTGAGGAGTAAAAGGAGCAAACAACAAGTAAAACACAACAACAAAAAACCCCAAGCAAAACATAACAGTACCCCCCCCCTCAAAGGACGCCTCCTGGCGGCCTACCATGTCTATCCGGGTAACGGACATAAAAGTCTCTCAAGAGATTAGGGTCCAAAATGAGCGAGCGAGAAACCCATTGCCGCTCCTCTGGCCCATACCCCTCCCAATCCACTAAATACTGGTATCCACGGCCCGCCTTCGAACGTTCAGCAACCTCCGTACAGTAAAGGCCGGGTGGTTGTCGATGAGCCGGGGGGGTGGAGGGGGTTCGGTCGGAGGGCAAAGAGGGCTGCAGGAAACTCTCTTGAGGAGTGACACATGAAAAGTGGAGTGCACCTTCAAGGCAAGAGGC
>NW_011341010.1:0-4820 GCF_000735185.1 Notothenia coriiceps
CTTTTCCAGCCCTGTTTTTGCAAAGGCTGATTCTGTGAGAAGTCTTCTTTGCTGCTTTTGTGGCAGACTACAGCGCCACTTACAGGCCTGGCATATGTACTACAGCGTCTCTAGCGCTTTCGAGCGGCAGTGGCCGTGGCCCAACCCCCCATTCCCCTGATAGGTGGAGAGTTACCCATATAGGCGGAGCACCCCTTTTCTGACGTCAGAAACATTCAAATCTGGATCAGCGCCGTTGCAGCCCCATTTTTGGAGATTTGGGTATGGAGGAAGAGAGAGAGGGTTGTGTTTTCTGACACTTGGTGAGTTCCCTGACACACCGGTGACGCATATTCATGTATAAAAGACGCACAAAAGTGCATTTTGCATGATAGGTCCCCTTTAAAGGACGGCGCAAGTGGAAACAATTCACAAAAGGATTAAACTGTTTAAAACACATGCTCAAAGTAAACCGGATTTTGCCGATGTGTTTATGTGGATTCAAAAGTCGTAAATAATCTACAAAATGGAGGAGATCGATCTGATCGGAGCAACTGTGAAAAATAATCTGAAACCGGCATGGACAATGACTATGTTTTAAAAATGCGCTTATCCAGAAAAGCCTAGTTTGGACACTTTATGGGCAGAAGAAACATTTCTATTAAAGAAAGAATTATACATTTCTGTCTTTTTATGCCTATATTAGCTACTAACTTGTAGTGTATTGCGTTACAATTATATGTAAAATATATACTGTATATATAAAAAAAAGAAAACAAAAAAAAAGTCTAAATATGATATTTGGCCTCAAATCATCTGAGGCCTGGCGCCCCCCCTGCGATCTTTGGCTCCCCACCAAGGGGGGCGCGCCCCCCAGGCTGGGAACCACTGTCCTAGATGATGTATTAGCCCCTGATACTGGTGTCTCAGTTTATTTGTGAGAATGATCATCATAGAGTGAGAAGGTCGGTACTGACAGAGAGGAATATTCTTCTTCACTTCTCAATGAGAACATTTAAAAAGGCAATATGGATACTAGAAAGGGAAAAAGGAGAAATATGTTATAAAGACGAAGAGAAACAAAAAGGATAGGAAACAAACATAATGGAGACAAAAAGGAACAGTGTGTGTCCCAGTGGCTCGTCAACAGACACATGTTGATGAGCAGGCCACCTGCAGCATAGTCTGCATGATTATTTACATATATAGTTGCTGTCATTCAGTCAGTGCAGAAATGCATTGACTAGAATATCCTAATAAACATGTTTTGATATGACCGTAATTCAAAAATGATCAGTCAAAACGAAACAAATGAAAACAGCACCAATGTTCTACATTAAAACAATGAAAGACAACGTATTGTGTGCAGTGAGCACCCACAGCCATCCACGTTAGAGCAATCCAAACAACACAGAGAGCCTGCTGACACACTGAACTGCAGATGTATGTATTGTAATGTCGACATTACAGGAAGAAAGCATTAGTCACCAGCTGTATCCTGTGGATTATTCCAGATATATTGAGAGTTTATGGTTTTACTTATGTGCAATGCGTCACATGACCACTTTAAACCAAGCGATGTTAGACAAAGGCATTTTGGAAAATAATCGGTGATCATGTCGTTCTCTAACAGTGTCTACAATAAAGGAAGCTAAACCTACTCCACTCACTTGATACAGTACGGCATCAACAAACATCAGTACACATTAATTACATATTAAATCAATGCAATTAGCATCCTAATTAGTCATTACATTTACAATTACATCAAAAGTATTCTAAATAGAACGTGCTAATAACTAGCTGGATTTTCGTCAACAGAAGGCTTTGATGGCTGTATTCTAGGAGAGCTTGGCTTTTGTTCTCTGTAATGAAAATATAGGTTGTGTTGAATAGAATGAAAAACAGTATATATCTACAAATAATGAAAACAATCAAGTTCAAGAGTCCCAGCAAGGACACAAACCAACACAGGAACACATAGGAGAGTGGTGTTGCAGTGTATTAGGCTCTCAGTGGAATAAGGTCCAAGTGTCATCTCTCTAATACAGATGTGTGTTGGACAGATTAGGTAGATATTGTGCAGTGCAAGCATTACACGGACATGCACATACGCCTTCAATCGATAATTAGAAATGGAGCTAGCTTGAAACATAAATTGCACACTTCTTATTTATACAAGCAAGGAAAAGCATAAAGATAATGAAGCCACCATTTCAAATGACGAATACAATATATTTGTCAGCGGCAGAAAAAACATGGTCCATTAAATTCAAATCATCCTGAATAAACACCAGAAAAATGTGCAACACAGCACAAAGTAAACCGTGAAAACACCATTTAATATGTGAATGGAAAAAGCATCAGTTTACTGTTTATTCAGATGAACGTCGTCTTTCTGCACGAAGAATTGACTATTAGCTGTGCACTCAACCAGTAGGGATAAGGAGCTCATAATTAAAGGAACGCACCGAAGGAAATCAAATGATCTTGTCTGAAGAACACAGTAAAGATAACATTAATTAAAAAAAATTCAAAATATTATTTTAAATCAAGTGATACAGTATGTCTTCTCATGAATGTACTGTATCATATTTTACCACATGCTCATTATATATAGGAGTCTTTAGCATGATTAACCTGATGTGTGTGCAGGTATGCATGAGTCTCAATACTTGTTTTGTGTGCGGGGGTGTGTGTGTGTGTGTGTGTGTGCCTGCACTTGCGTGAGCGCGCGTGTGTGTGAATACATCTATATGCTGTACAACCAGATACATGACTGGATAAAATGTCAAGGATTCGGTACAACTATTGCGATATAACAAGTATAACATGAATGTAAAACACTAAGCGCCTTAATCTCAAGTGGTTTAACGCTTAACAAATATCTTTCTGAAATAAGTGTTGCCGCTCTCTTTTTTCAACCATTACTTTACTATCTGTTTGTTATTTTTCACAGTTCAACAAAGTTGTAAAAACGTGCTGAAATGATCTTGAGTCTTTAAGCCTGCTCGTCTTCTCCTCTCAGCCAGTAGGTGTGGCACATTAGCTATTTGAGCTCTGTGTTGTAAGTGTAGTGTCCAGATCCGAGCTGAGACTAGATGGATAGTAAGATTGTGCCTCTTCTTTGAAGACTGGGGAGCTTTTTTTAGATTAGCATCTTCAGGAGATAATTAGTTTACTTCAGGATTTCCGTTGCTTTCAGGAAAAATAGCAAGTGTGTGTGTGTGTGTGTAAGAGACAATAAATGACAGAGACAGAACGAGGGCTGTGACTAGGGGTTTTGATGCGGACGTGAACAATTCTGCATCGATGCAGTGACAGAACATCATCGATTATAGCGTAGTAACGTTGCTTCCTGATTTTACGGCCGCGGCTTTACAATAAAGCTTTTTTTTTTCTTCACTTTAATATCAAATCGGTCGGTGACGCCGAGGTCAGGAAACAGACGTGACAGCGGCACAGCGACACCACACACAGAGCAGTCGGCTTTATCCACCAACACAAGAACACCAGTCCAGAACCAACAGCAGAAGATCCCGCTCTGAATCGATTGTGCTACAGCTTCCTCTGTACCTCTTCGGAAGACCAGATTCCCAGTAGGTAGCTGGTCTCTTCAGTGGACCACTGCTGCTTGTTAAGTTTCTCCATTGTTGTGTACAAACTGGATAAAACGCTGGCTTCTTGTTTTTGTTCAGGACTTGATCCCGCCCCTGCCTCGACCTCGACGTAAGCGTGACGTATGCGGTGCTTTTGCTAAAGCCGGACAATTTTTTGGTGCTCGAAATGAACCGGATTCCGGAGCTAAGAGGCTGCTCCGCTGCGGTGTGAACAGGAAAACCTGGTGCTTTTCAAGCTCCAGCTCCGAACCGGCCCTGAAACACCGTTGGTGTGAATGAGGTATGAGTGTCACTGCGGCTCAGAGACACACAGGGAGGGATTTATGTTTTAAAGAAATACTCGCGTTACAATCATGTAAGGTTTTTTGTGGATTTAGTTAAGTCTTGGATAAGCCCACCGTCTCCTGAAAATAATGAGTAACAGGCTGATAGTGATCTGATAGAAACATTATTATTCACTTAATCACTGATCGATTGAGATATGATGAAGCTAATTTAATCTCCGACAATCATGGGATTTATGTAACAGTAAGACAGAGAATAAGTGTGCACCCACATGCACTATTTTTGTTTCATGCTGTTTTACGCCTGTTGTCTGCTGTGTTCAGACCAAGCAGCAAACTCTGGGCAAGAGCCGGGACGCCAATACGGAAGTGCTACACACTGCAGTTCATATATTGGCCGATAGGCGATGGCTGCAGAAAGGAGCAATTTCCATAGACCCCCATGTTAAAATGCCCAATTTTACAGCAGAAAAAATGTTTCTACCCCTGGCTCCATACATTTTATTATTGATATAGTTAGATTCCACCTTCATGTTTATGGATCTGTGAGTGAATTGTTTTCTAACACAACCCTTTTATTTATATAAGGTCTTAAAGGTTTTCATAAATTAGGGCGTGGTCACTTTGAGTGACGGCTCTGTCAAGTGACTGCTGCTGTTAGCTTCTTGTCTCTCTGCTAGCTGGTCCGTGAAGCTAACTACAGGGACTCTGCCTGCTCAGTTCATCCAGGAAACACAACTTGAAGCCGGCCGTGGTTGTTTGTTCTTCATGCTTATATATCGGGCTATTGTGACTCGCTCTGCGGTTAAAACAGACGGCGCATGAATGCGGTTTTGCGGTAAGTGAAATGTGTTAATGATTTTAATCAGCTACGTAATGAATGTTAAGGCTTGGGTTAGCGTGTAAGCGAGAGGTAGCTACATCGGTGCTAACGATG
>NW_011341011.1:0-1628 GCF_000735185.1 Notothenia coriiceps
TGGGCGGGGAGGGTTTGGGTCTGGGGGGGGCGGGGGGCTTCGGTGTGAGAGGCGGGGCCGAGCTGGGGGAAGAGGAGGAGCAGCTCTGATTGGTGGAAGCTGACACCAACGCTGGCATCTGATTGGTTGTCGTGGTGGCGTCGTGGAGGAAGATCCTCTCGCTGCGGCGCCTCGTCCAACCCTCGTCTTCGCTGAAACCCCCGAACCCCGAGGAGCCCGAGGGGGGGTCGAAGCTGAATTGCCGTGGCGACTGGAGTGTGGGGCAGGGCTTAGGCAGAGGCTTTCGTTTGATTGGCAGAAGAGAGTCGACTCGCTTCGAGGGGCTACTCTGGTCGATGCGGCGCGTTACCGGGGGCAACAGGGGGAGCTCGGGGGCAGAGCGTTTCCCGTGAAGAAGAGACGGAAACTTTCTCAGACGAAGATCAGAGCCCGAGTCTGACCACTCACACTCTGAAGACCCTGAGGGGGGGGGGAGAGGGTCACATGGTGTAAAAACTACAAACACACGAGGGTAATTAATTACATTTACTCAAGTTACTTAATTAGTACATTACATTTCATTTAACTGATTATTTGATTCAAAGGGACTTACAATATGTTCAATCAACCATGAAAATACCAACTCAAGAGGGCTAGAGTCATGCAGTTATACTAGCTTCATGTGGACGATGAGATTGACCAAGGTGCAGTTGAAACAGGTGGCGATTACATTTTTGGCAAACTTTAATACTTTACTAAAGTATTTACATTTTATGCTATTTTATACTTCTACTTGCCTTTATTTTGGCGGGGAAATATTGTATGTTTTTCCTAATACACCCAGTGTTCGAACATAACTTTATATAGTATCTAAAGTTGGCTGAACATTGACAAACAACGACATTTAATACATGTCTTTGTTTGTTTGTTTGTTTCCTCTAGTGTGTTATATAGGTTTCAGTGCATGTAAATGGTTTGCAAAGGCTAAAATCCCTCTGTACCCTCACACAACATTTGTGTAGGATTATATGCATTAATTTGCAGTTAAAGTTAAAACACTCAGTTTTAAATGAGATCTTAAATTGGCTGAGAACATGTATTTTTTTGTAATAAATACAGAGTACATTTGTTTTGTATTAAGATACAGTAATAATTTAAAGGGGACCCATCATGCAAAAAGCACTTTTTGATGTCTTTTATACATAAGATGTGTCCCCGGTGTGTCGGGGAACTCACGCAGCGTCAGAAAATAAAACCCCCTCTCTTTTCCTCCGTACCCAAATCTCTAAAAACAGGGGAACAACGGAGCTGATCCAGATTTGCGTCCGATATGACGCAATATCTGAAATGTGGACCCACGGCCCTATCAGAAAGTTGCTATCAGAAACAATGCCCGACTGTTTTGGACGTAATATGGTCGGTGTTTACATTAGCATCGCTAACACTCAGAGCTAACCTGTACTGGAGAGCATGTGTGTGAAGAAGCAGGAAATAAAAAGGAACTCACCTTGTGGTATAACCGGCAAGAGAGAAAGCCTCTGAGCTCCATACTGTTACAGAAAGAATCCTTGATAATCCATGATATGGCGTTTCATCACGGCAGTATTTAGTTTAGACGGTAGCTGCCGGGTCCCGCATGAGCTCAGCCC
>NW_011341012.1:0-848 GCF_000735185.1 Notothenia coriiceps
TTCGGCCGCATTAAATATTACACATCTGCAGTAGTTATTTATTTATAGAGCCCTGATTAGAAGACTTCTGGACAAACTGGAAGAAACCGCCGAAACTGAATACGTGACGTGGATCATAAATATATTAGCAATTAAACAACATCTTCCATTTCTTTTCACAAAATACGTCTCCTTGCAGTATCAACACTAATTCGGCTGACTTCTATATTTGATCCAGTAGATAGGCTATATTTACACCATAACGGTGCACAGCTGATAAAAAGGGAGTTGTAGTTTTTAAAGATATTACTGATTTACTGCACTACTTTTCCAACTCCTCATGCAGTTGACTGTTACAGGTCTTTACAGGTTCATGGTACAATGCATAAGCTTCAAATTGAGAGACTGAAACCTTGTTTTTCTTGGGATCAATAAAGTATATCTTATCTTATCTTATCTTAAGATGATCGATGGCTACTGCCATATTTGCAAAATGTGCCTCTGAACCTTGACAAGTGCATGTTTCAGGCTTATCAATTAACAAACAGGAGGGGTCACAGACATAAGACCAGCTGTTAAATAAACCTATTCTGACCTTAGCTGTCATGTGGGTATATATTAATGCTGCCCATTATGGACACAAGCCATTTTCACCCATTTATTAATTATATGTTTTAAATTTGATAACACCACTGTGTTTCGTATCCACTAAACCTCAAGGGGTGTACACAATTTAATACTGGCAACTTCTAATTGTGGGAAATATGAAAACATCTTTTAAAACTACAATTCCCAGTAGAGACGTGCAATAGAACATGTTGCGAAACACACAATAGCCAGCATGTGTAGTTCTGGGGGGGGGGCTGGGC
>NW_011341012.1:909-4027 GCF_000735185.1 Notothenia coriiceps
GTTTAGACGCTCTGCGTAACCTTGTCGCACTGCCACTCCAACATCCAATCACAGAGCTTGAGGACTAATCACGGGGTTTGTAAAGCAAGGTGGATGTTGTAGTCCCAAACGATAGCTGGGGATTCTGGGTAGTGTAGTATCTTCGGAAACTCTGCAGTGTCTAAACTCCGAAAAAACTATTAGTTTCTCCGAATCGAAGGCTACAAACACAAAAGCATTGCACACAATTCAAACCAATCAATATTGTGTAACTAACAAGGATAAACTGTTTTTTTTTACTGGATGAGTAATGCAGATATCACTGTGTAATAATTTAACAGTGAGGGGAATACTTCAGATTTTATTATGAAAACTTCCAGACCGGAAATACTGTTTTCACCCCGTGAGGGTTGACACTAACTTTACATGGAAGCTGCCGCATATACACGTTCTCCTGGCGAGACCTCAAATCATCTTCGTAATATCTATCAAACTATAGATCCTACACATCCACTGGACGTAGATTATAAAAGTACAATACACACTTGCTAGAAATGCTAGAAATCTAATAGAAAAGCATTTCAAATGGCCAAACTATTCCACAATTTAGGATTTTCCAGACAGGGTTATTTGTGAATAAACGACCTCCGTAGCGTTTGCGATCAACGGGAGCATGTGGTTTCTTACACGACCACTAGAGGTGCTACACCTTAAAACGTGACTCTGGGTCGTATTAAGCTGCTGAACAATCAACCTATATGGTCGTTTTTTGTAGGAGGACAGGCTGGCTATTTGATAGTTTGCGAATGTTGTCCATGCATAGACAGCTGAGGAGGAACCTAACACTTTTGTGGTACCATGATTTATAGTCAAGCAGCAACAAAAGGATGATATTTGGGATTTTTTGTGAAATGTCTAGACACCTATTGTATGGACACTCTTCTCGAAACAGTCAAAGGTGATTTCCAAATGTTCCTATAAAGCACAGACAAAAAGGTACAACTGATTTGCGATGCAGGGTCAGAAAATGCCGGTCTAAAGGGCAGTTATAGACATTATTAGCTGTTTAAGGATTATTGTTTGGATTGCCATTGATTAAAAATAACATCCATAGTGTCCTTATAACTAAGTCTCATAACTGCAAAATATCAGGAAAATAATGTCTGTGCATTCGTTTCACACACAAACACACACACACACACACACACACACACACACACACACACCTCTAGCATCGCCATGAGGGCCTATGCAGGAAAACTGTACTTGCAATGTCACGTTACATAAACTCCCGTGCCCTCTCTGCATTTTACCTCAGCTTGACTGATTCCACCCCTTAAGCGATTCTACAACCCTCAGCTCTGATCGTTACCGCAGTCTGCTGCAAAAACCTCCCAGGGGATTGCATCTGTCTCTGTCTTCGCTAAAATATGGATAGAAATACGGTTTGTGCTGGGAAAATGTTCCTTTGACAATACTTATCTTGTGCAAATCGAGATGTAATTTCCCACATGTTCTTGTCTAAATGCATTGCCCTGAAAAACAAAAGCATGAAGTGAATTCTGCGGAGGAGATTTTTCTTGATGGCAACAGAAAGGTTTGCTTCATAAAAAGTGAGGCCTTGACCTAACAGCACACTGCATCTCAGGGTCATTGTTGAGTTCTGTGAATGCAATTATCCTTTGAGAAAGGCTTTCAATGAGGTGCAGTGTTTGGGCTTTAGTAAGAAGAAAGAGGAGGGAGGGAGGTCAGTGATGAAAAAGAAAATACTGAACAGGGAAGATAACAAAAGGAGTGAACAGAGATAGACGAGAAATGTTTTCCCTTTGTAACTCCTGTGAGTCTTGTAGCCTCTAGTAAGTAGGACAATCTGTCATTAAGACATTATTAGCCTGGGCTTAAAATGGCTTTGTTTGGGTCTTTACCAACAAATAATCTTCTCTTTGGCTGCTACACAGTTTTTTTCTCCCTCCACAGCCATCTGGTGGCCCCCAGAAACCATGCTATCCGCTTTGCCTAATCTTCTATGTTTTATTATAATGTTTTACTTATTTTTGTGTATTTATTTGTATTTATCAAAAGTTATACTGTATGTGTTTGAATGGTAATTTCTTCAGTTTGACCTACATATGTTTTTCATGAAATTGCCATAGTTCTTTTCCTGTTCCTGTTTACAACACAGATTCATATTAATACTAGCTACGCATTAATTCTCCCTCTGTGCATCTCCACTGAAACAGACGGGAGTTGAAATCCTTGCCTAGAGGCACCTGTGTATTGGAAAGCGTTCTCTAAACATGTTTGTCCCTCTTGTAGTAAACCAACCCAGTCTCACGGCATTTCGTGTTATAGTCACAACATTTAATCTATTGATTCGTGTTCACCATCACGATTTTCCCCTTTTTTTCGTGTCACACAGAACGATTTTAAAAGCAATGTATTTCTATTGATTTCGTGCCTGCAACACGTCTTTTTGTCCGGTCGGGTCTTGGAAGACCGAAAACTGTGTGGTTCATAAAAACATGTTCTTACTCAATATCAAGCCACGATTATTGTTTTTATTTTAAATCGTATAATGTTGGACTTTTTTTGCCATCTGTGAGGAAAATAAATGGGGCTCAGAGCCTCAAAATACTGAAATCTGTATTTTTAAAATCTTTTTTTCCTTCTAATTTGTTATTCTTTTGTAAATAATACACTGATATTTACTCAACAATAACACACAATTATCCTTGTTTTTATTTATTCGTTTAATTCTATCATATCAGGCTTTTTAGCCGTTCCTCAGGAACTGAATTTCAAAATAAAGTCACCGGAAACAGACGTAGGCGTATAAGGGACATATTGCGATGCACACCACTAGCCCACTGAACTGATTACCCAAGATCCTCAGCTAGAAGCTTGGTGATTGGATTGTTTAGCTGCAATGCACGTTGGGATATGGTGTTTATGCAATATGAAATTAGAAAAACATTTAAAAAAAGAAGAAAATAATACTTTATTCCGAGTGTGCTTGCTTTTCTCTTTGAAAGTCATCACAGTTATAATAATAGTAATACACAGTTCGGCTGCATTACATATTACACATCTGCCGTAGTTCTCTATTTATAGAGCCCTGATTAGAAGACTTCTAGACAAA
>NW_011341013.1:0-2712 GCF_000735185.1 Notothenia coriiceps
GATTGGTATTCGGAATCATTCACAATTCTATAACACCACCCTTGAGGGGCTTTTTTCAGTTTCGCCATGAGCAGAGTTGCAGAAACTCCATACTTCATCGAATGCAGATCTAACCATCCCTCTGAGGCGCGCACTGCCTTTGGAATATCAGCATTTTCGTTTACGGCCATCAAGCATGTCTGGAATACTCTTCCAGTTTAATTTAAAACCTGTACTGATTTTAACTCGTTTTCCCATGCTGCAAAAAAAATCATATTAAGCAACCAGTCATGCCAACATTAATTACACTGTAATCTGAGTTTATTTTATTTTATTTGAACTGTATTGTCATATCTTAGATTTTTTTTTATTTAAGTGTATTTGAAGTGTACTAAGTATTATGTTCGTAACCTGTATTTAAATCAAGCTTTGTAATTATTTGAGTGACCGAGATCATGTAAGTGTACTATGTATTAATTTATTGAGCAGTCCTTAAATCAGGTTTTAAAATTGTTTGACTGATAGAGATCATGCAATGTTATTATTTTTATTGATTGTTATGAACCTGTCTGAGGACCACAGATGGAAATTAGCTATTAGCTATAATCTGGCATATTGCATCTCTTCTCTTTGCTGAGATTAATGTTTTTGTATGCATGGTCCTTCTATAAATAAATTTAAAAGAAAAAAATGGGAGGGCCCGTTGAATGAAATGCCACTGTGCATGATGCTTCGTTATTCCTTCGCTTATTTGGATGCTAAACAGCAATGAAGTTATGCTTACTCTGCTAACAATTAAAGTGTTATCAAAGCTGGTAAAGGTGCAGCTAGTTTGAATGACTTTGTATACGGCAGGGTAGCTTGTGAATTTACTCCAGGTGGAACTAAAGTCAGATTTAACACTTGATTATATTTCACATCATTCATCCACATCTGTAAAGTAACTAAAGGGATTAAATACATGAAGTGGAGTAAAAGTACACAATTTACCTCTGTATTGTGGTTGAGTAGAATTACAAAGTATTAAAAATTGAAATACTCAAGTAAAGTACAAGAATCCCCAAATTGTACTTAAGTACAGTACTTGAGTAAATGTACTAGTTACTTCCATCTGAGTACATCTCCCAGATCTGCTCTTATTATTCTTAATGTCATTAACTATGATTTTTATCATAACATCATATTCAGAGTGTGATTATGTGGCCAGCTCTGTGTCTGGCTGTCTTGGACTTAATCTGAAGGTAGCAAATATGTGGTTTAACATTAAAAAAAACATGACATTTATTAAGTGTACATTTTAAAGGTCAGCACTGAGATTATCATCGGATCCCATATATAGTCAGTGAGTCAGTATTGGTCTAATATCAGTTTTATACAAATGTAAGGAATATAATACAACATATATAATACAATATTTATTCATACTGGATAGAGGCGTCATTAAAGTCTCGTTGGAACCAGTTCTGGTTTAAAGGTTTACAGGATGGATCAGTTGTACAAAAACACATATGTAATCACACTGCATGATATCAGAAGGCAATGACCTCTGACGGTCAGATGGATCAGGTGACCTCTGAACCCGTGAGGAGGCGCTGCAGTCCCACTAGAGCTTCTTGGGGACGTTGGTGATGATGGGTTTGGGCCGCGTCTTGAAGATCAGCTTCCGTTTGATGAAAGCGGTCACGCAGTAGGAGGTGGAGGGGGCTCCTGGCTGTTTGGTTTCCATGGGTAACTGTGGGACATCATTGTTTTCATTGTCACTGTCACGGCAACCCTGGATGTCCTGCAAATGGCTGGAATGCTTGGTGAGTACAGCAAAGGGTTTTTCCAGTTTCACCTGCTTCCCATAAAGAATATGGTGCCCTACAATGAGCACTGGCACCCCCTGGTGGAGGGAGGAAGAAAGACAGCAGCATTAAGAGCCAGGACTAGTTTCAACTTTTAGTGATAACGTGATAATAATAAATTCAGTTGAACATCACAGAAGAAACACAAATGCATCCAAACTTCACAATGGATAAGCTGAGATAAGTGTTTGCAATATATGCTTGAAAAAAGACAAGCACTACAATCTCCTTGTATATTTCAAGGTTGGGCCTAAGAGAAAATGACTATAAATAAAAAAAGAGAAACTAGTTTGTTGTTTTATTTACTGTAAATTATTAACGCATGTGGTTATTTATTAGAGTAAAGCTTACAACTTAGATCTTCAAACAGGGTTCTCACACATTTGTAATCATCAAATTCAAAAGACTTCCCTTAAAATGTAAAGACCCAACATGGCATAATTTGACCTTGCAGTCAAGTCTATTTTTGCTCAGGAATGTATCGAGGGAACTGGATACCATGGCTGAAGTCGAATAGTCCATTTAGCTTAGGAACCTTCCTAACGGAGTGAAATGACCCGGAAGTCCCTCAGTGGCAGCCATGATAAGTGCCGTTCGAATTCTCTAGATGATAGGAAAGGAGGTTTCAAACTTCCTTTATAACCTCCTTTAGTTTAGGAACCACTGGACCTCCCTTGACGAAAGGAGAGGAGAAAATGCTGCCCCACAATGCCTTGCAGCCGCAGCATTTGCCGTCACACAACAGTCGGCCGTTCACGGAAACAAACGATTATGACCGAGAAATTATATCATGAAAGTTACGGTGCTTATTAAGCATTTTAAAACGTAGGTGGTAAGTTGCCAAAGTGCTTTGTTTTGAACGTTCATCAGTATTATAATCAAAAAG
>NW_011341014.1:0-3829 GCF_000735185.1 Notothenia coriiceps
CTGCACGTTTTGTGTAGCACACAGTTATTAAACCTCGTCAACATAAACACACAAAACATTTAGCAACCCGCAAAACACTCACACACACACACACACACACACACACACACACACACACACACACACACACACACACACACGGGGCGGGGCAGTTTGTAAAGGTCTCCTGACTGTGTTACAGACTGTCATCCTGGTTAGTGGTTACTCTGGGTTCTGTCTTCAGGACAGAGTGTTGGATTCTTTGTGTTAATTGGATGGGACTTGATTGGATTCAATATTAGAGTCACTTTGTCGTTTGTGTGTTTTTAAAAAATATATATTTGGCCTTTGTTTCTGTGTTTGACTGATTTCCTCAAATAAAAAGGTTGATGAATCATCTTCTAGATTTGTATGATGTTTTATTTATGTTAAAGGTCACTTTGAATAATTTTAACTAATGATAATGTAGAAAAACTAATATTTTAAATTCGGGACGGTCCACATTCATTTCAGGACGGCTTAGATTGTATTTCGTGACGGTTCCGGGAGGATGGTGAAAAAAGTTAGTTGAGAGCCCTGCTCTCTCTTCTTTCATTTCCCCCCCCATTCCTCCCTCCCTCTCTCGTACCATTATCTCTACCTTCTCTCAACAATCTCTGCCTCTTACTCTAGCAATTTACAAACTGCACCTCTATCACTCTATGGAGATTTTTCCACCTTTTCGTAACCTAACCAATATTTCATATTGTCATTCTTCTTGTCTCACCCCCCTGTTTCCTCCCTCTTCCCCTCTTCAACAGGGTGAGTCGTGGATGGGAGGAGATGATGAGCCGCTGACTGGCTTCACTTGGAGAGGAGGCTGCGAGAGGGAGACCACAGGAATTCAGATCTGGAGCGAAGTGTTTGTGGTCGACAAGCCTGATGGCAACAAGGTAAACACCAATCAAAACAATCAATACAGAAAGGCGTTGGGAGAATCTGCTCAACATCACATCTGTTTTCTCTTCGTGACGTTTACATGCATAAACAATTGAAGCAGGATCCCAGGCCCCGCCAAGCTGAAGTGTGCAGCAGTTTAAATGTGTCCCCTCTCGTCCCAACAGGTTGCTGTGCTGCTCGTTGACACTCAGGGAGCGTTTGACAGCCAGTCCACCATAAAGGACTGTGCCACTGTGTTCGCCCTCAGCACCATGACCAGCTCTGTGCAGGTGACACTTCAAAGCACTTCCTGTCTTAGGAAAAATATGCTTTTTTTTTTCTCTTAAAATGTCAGTATTTATGTCTCATATTTGTCTTCCTTCTTCTCAGGTGTACAATCTCTCCCAGAACATACAGGAGGACGACTTGCAGCATCTGCAGGTTGGTATTGTGTTGTCTACTCCCACGGAACAGTAGCTCCGAAGTTACTTTTGTTTCCTGATCAAATGTGTTTTTCTCCCATCTGTAGCTCTTCACAGAATATGGCCGCCTGGCAATGGAAGAGATCTGCCTGAAACCTTTCCAGGTACTGACGCCTCTGTTGACTGTGTACTCGTGTACATGCATTAGGGCTGCTCAATTAATCGTATTTTAATCGCAATTACGATTTTGGCTTGCAATGCTTATGAAAACAACATCATTTAAATTAAAACGATTATTTAAACTTTTTTTTTTTTATTAAAAAACATTTAATTTAATTTTTTTTTATTGGTTTTTCAGTTGAATTATACTTGACATACTGTTCACATTTTTTTTTCAAAAAATTGATGTTTTCAAAGTAAATGGATAATCTTTTTTAATAATCGTGATATCAATTATTGACCCAAATAATCGAGATTATGATTTTTGCCATAACCGAGCAGCCCTAACATGCGTGTTGTCCGAATGTATTAATATAAACCGTTGAAAATGATCCTAGTCCATAACATATACTATAATTACACAAGTGGCTGCTCAGTAGGTCATGTATTTATATTGACTAGATCCATATAATTGAGAAATGTAATTAGAATTTGTATCTGAAAACAGGAACGTTATGGAACATATAAGTTAAAAAGTTAGTAAGAAAATCCAAAAATTATTATAAATCTTAAAATTGTACTTTTAAATCTAAGTAATCAATATATAGACACCTTTTTTATTGACTTATTTTCATTTTTTTTTAAATTGTCATCTGTGTTGTTGTTTTCCTGTGTGTTCAGTCCCTGATGTTCCTGATTCGGGACTGGTGTTATCCTTATGAACACGGCTACGGACTGGAAGGTGGAAACCAATTCCTGGATAGAAGACTACAGGTGAGAATAATTGATAAGTTATAGTTAAACACATCGTTCAATATATTTATGCATCAGGACACACACACACTCACTGCTCCTGTCAGACACTCCTCTTTTGAAAAGCACGCTTAACAGCAGAGTCTGTTCAGCTCTGTGTAAATTTGCTTCGTGAGAGGTTTGTGTACACACTCATCAGTCAATGACGAGAGGAAAAAGCACACGCTTTCACTCTGAGAGTAAATGGTTTTCTGCTGACTCAGGTGAAACAGAACCAACATGAAGAGCTGCAGAACGTGAGGAAGCACATCCACTCCTGCTTCTCCAACATCGGCTGCTTCCTGCTGCCTCATCCCGGCCTCAAGGTGGCCATCAACCCCTGCTTTGACGGCAGGCTGAAAGGTGAGCAAACAGGAACAATAATAATAATACTCTAATAATGAAGTGAGCCGGACTGAAATGCTTGTTGCAGAGGTCAATCAAGGTGTGTGTTTGTGTGTTTCAGACATCGATGGGGATTTCAAGATGGAGCTGGCCAGGCTGGTTCCTCTCCTGCTGGCCCCCGAGCGTCTGGTGGAGAAGGAGATCGGAGGAAACAAAGTCACCTGCAGAGATCTCCTGGAGTACTTCAAGGTGCTGCAAAGTGCACTAGATTTATAATTCACACAAATAGCAAAAGATAAGGGTGTGTTGTCTGACGTTGTTTTGGCATTTTAGCAAAATTAGACATTTTAACAGTGGTGTCATAGGAAAAAAAACATTTGTAAAATGAAGACATGTTAAAATAATTATAACGTTTTTTTTTGCCTTTTGTTGATGGCTTGCAGAGCTTTAACATTTTGTTTATTTTGACAAAAAAAAGACACCATTTTATGATTGATATGTTCTAATTATCACTTAAATTATGTCTCAGTTTTAAATCCAGCTTTTTTTGTTGGTTTAATCCTCTTTTTAAACACCGCCCATTGTGCCATTTGCTGCTGTAAAGTGAATCCTAAGAAAGTCCTCACCAGACTGTAGATTTTCTGTCAGCTGGCAGAACATGGTACAGGAGACACTGGTTTGATAATCTGTGTAATATCTCTTTCCTGCAGGCTTACATAAAGATCTACCAAGGGGAGGAGCTGCCTCACCCAAAGTCCATGCTGCAGGTCAGTTACTGTCTGAGGGATCTCATTAGCTACGGTTCTAGTTCGGTTTGAATCCTAAACTCATCATCTCCTCCGGTTTGTCAGGCGACAGCAGAAGCCAACAACCTGACTGCTGTGGCAGGAGCCAAAGACATGTACGCCAGGAACATGGAGCAGGTACGGACAGGACTTAATTCAACACTCATCTGTATTACATTCAATTACACAACCCAAGGATTTCCAAAGGTGTCATTTAGGGAGACTGGGGTGAAGTCATGGTTCAATATGTTTTACAGGAAGCTAGCAGCACACTACTCCTTCAAAACACCTCTCACATTATTCAAACAATCCCTCAACTCACCTTTTCACTCTTGCCTTCAACTCCTTATCCACTAACCCCTCGCCCTTATTCCACCTAGCTTAGCACTTTTTACTTTTGTTGTTATTTTTCTTCTTTACTTGCTTGTA
>NW_011341014.1:4037-16113 GCF_000735185.1 Notothenia coriiceps
CCACACCCCCTACAGGCACTGTGCATTCCTCCATCACATGCACAGATGAGTAATATTTAACTCAACATTCCTGTTTTCGTTCTTCAATGAAACAAATAATTGTTCAATAAAATAATTAAAACTTGTTCTGTTCTACTTGTAAAAAAAAATTTTTTAAAAATTAAAAGAAATCTGTTGAAATGTCATGTTTTT
Organism: Notothenia coriiceps; assembly: GCF_000735185.1. Lineage (NCBI taxonomy): Eukaryota > Metazoa > Chordata > Actinopteri > Perciformes > Nototheniidae > Notothenia > Notothenia coriiceps. The sequence continues at coordinate 4,230 of NW_011341014.1, forward strand.
TGTTTAATTTTGCATCGAATATTTCCAAAATTCCCCAGCTTACCAGAAACTTTCCGCCCCTTTGAAACCCTACTTGCTTGTAAAGCGCTTTGAGCACCAGGAAAAGCGCTATATAAATCAAATGTATTATTATTATTATTATAATATAATGTCTAATAAAAATGGATTCTCTTCCTCTCATGTTGGTCACACTTTACTCCTCTGTCCCGTCAGGTCTGCGGTGGGGACAAGCCGTACCTCGCCCCAACAGACCTGGAGCGTTTCCACGTGGACTTTCGCGAGCACTCGGTGCGTCACTTCCGCTCCGTGAAGAAAATGGGCGGCGAGGAGTTCTGCCAGCGCTACCAGAACCAGCTGGAGGGCGAGCTGGACCAGACCTTCTCCAACTTCACCAAGCACAACGACGGCAAGAACATCTTCTACACGGCACGCACGCCCGCCACGCTCTTCGCCGTCATGTTTGTCACCTACCTGGTCTCCGGGGTGACGGGCTTCATCGGCCTCAGCACCTTGGCGGCGCTGGCTAACCTGGCGATGGGCGTGGCGCTGCTGTCGCTGTGCGCCTGGGCGTACGTGAAGTACAGCGGAGAGTTCAGGGAGGTGGGGACGCTGATAGACCTGGTGGCAGAGACCCTCTGGGAACAGGTGGGTCATCTCTCTCTGTGTGTGTGTGTGTGTGTGTGTGTGTGTGTGTGTGTGTGTGTGTGTGTGTGTGTGTGTGTGTGTGTGTGTGTGTGTGTGTGGTAAGGATAATCTGTTGCGGGAAATAATGTTATTTCTAATGAACAATTTGATGGCGTTTTTTGTAATAGTTGCTTTAACTTTAAGCTTGAACTAGGTAACTGACTAAAGGGAAGCTGTAACATGTTGGGCATGTTAGCTTGGTAAAACAGATACAATTATCAACCAGTTATAAAAAAAATGGTTTTGAAAAGGTTTTTTTTATTCATTTTGTTAGTCTACCAGAGAGCAGTGGTTTATTTTTCAACTGTACATGTGACACTTGATACATATAGATATATATTCCAGTTGAAGTAATCCCTATCAGAAAGGTTTGTTTGAGTTCAAATACAAATATTAGATTTGTATTACTATAAGAATGTATCAAATATAAGCCTTTTTTTAAAGCGGGTGAAATTTAATATATTTAAAATGTGTTTTATTTGCTTTTGTTCTTGGTTAGATTTTCCCTGAATTGTCCCTGGTTGACCTTTTTATTGCTAGGTTTCTAGACTTAGAAACAAGAATCCTCTCACGTTTAATTGTCTTTTTTCCACTCCATGTTTACGATCGTCTTAACATCCATCTCACAAACTTGAAAACACCTTCCAGCGGTCCCTCCTCATTTACACTCTGTCATTCCCTACTTTTATTTTTCAGTTTTTACCCTCAGACTTCACTCAGGAGGATATGAAGTGTGTTTGTCTTCTGTTTTGTGTTTCATGAATGTTTTGAGGTTCACAACAAACCCCTCCCTCTCGTTTCCTCTGACTCTCCCCCCTTCCTCTGCTTTGTGTCTCTTCCTCCCTCCCTTGTTTACAGAAGACCCTCAGAAAGGTGAGAGGTGTCACTTCCTGTTTCTCTGATCCTCTGCCCGTCGTTCCAAACATCCTGCCTCCTTTCCTTTCTCCCCCTCCTTCTCCCTCTGTTCTTTTCACTTGTTTGGTTCAACATCTCCCAAGTGTTCTCAAGTCTTTCTTCTTTTCCCCTTTTAATATTCACATCTTCACATATTTTACTCATTTTTATTGAACTTTTTTTCTTTTTTTAAATTGACTTTTTTACTGCATGCAATATTCTGACTTTTTTTAAAATGATTTTTATCACATACTATACTATATGTTTTTATTTATAAGATTCTGTAGTAAGATAATTATTAAAATGTTTTATGACTTACTATTCTAAAACATTTTTAGAAATATTATTATATTACTGAATATTATTTCTACTATTAACTTTTTAGAATTTGTTTCTGCAGTCCTTATTAGACTCTCCCCATTCTGCTCCCGTATCTTCCTCCTCCTGCTGCTCCAGTGTGTTTCCTCCCGTCTCTCTTGTTCCTCGTTGTAACCCCCCCCCCCGCTCCTCCCTGCTCTCTCTCAGGTGTTTTCCAAACTCTTGGAGCCCGTAAAGAGCCGCCTGGCGTGGCCCGTCTCTCTCCTCTCTTCCCTCCCATCAGGAGCCTCGCTAGGACTCAGAGCTCTGTCTCCTCTCAACAACAACAACTACAAGAAGAGGATCTAGCTGCCGGACACATTTACACTCTGTTAAACTTCTTATGGAAACTCCTGCAGTTTGCTGGCGTCTTTTTGCATATTATTCAGTCAAATGGTGCTGGACTCTTAAGCTTTAACCCCTGGACGTCCTCTGAGCTTCACTGAATGTAACTGCGACAGGCAAAGCCCATCTCAAAGAAAGGAAGCCTGCCAAAACGGTTTTTAATAATCTTTACTGTTATTTTCCGTTGAGATTTTCTTCAGTTACGTTGTGAGTCCTGGGTTGTTGTTTTTTTGTTTTCTGTGGTCTCCAAGTTGGACGCTACACCTTGTTTCCCTTCATTTATTTCACTTTCATCTTTTTTTCTTCCCAAATCTTTAATTTCACTTTCTTTGTCCCCTTTTTAAGACTGTTTTCTGGACACTTTTAATGATGTATTCTCACACAAACTCCCTCCCTCTCTCTCCTCCTCTCCTGCAGGTTTTGAAGCCGCTCAGTGAACATTATATGGAAGACACCGTCAGACAGACGGTGGTTAACTCTATCAAAGCCAGTTTCACAGAATCGGGCTCGCAGCACACAAAGTTAAAGACTCACTGACGCTCTTCCTCCTCCTCCTCCTCATCTCCCCCGCCATGTGCACAACCCACTCGCTCAATGTGATCAAACCTAGAACTGTGGAACTAGTTCAACACCAAAGCTGACTCTCTTTTAGCCCCTTCCCCAAAAAGTCCTCCATCATCTCATCGCTGCCACCGTCTCTATTTGCTGGACCTGATGCTCTCTGTCTGCTCTACATCGCCCCCCAGTGCCTCAGAGCAGACGCTGCACCTTTAATATTAAGAGGACCGAGCAGAGAATCCTCTCGCCAAATCAGGACCTGAAGGCATCTCCTCCGGTGTGCCATGCTGTATTCAGAATTGAGCTGTAATTCAGGGAAAACTGACAACGCCGTGGGCAGCTGTAATCAACAAACGGATGCAAAATGAAACGTTTTTGTGCATTTAATCATTTTTGTTGTCTTACAGGCGAGAGCTCGATTTACTCCATTCTGTTTATTAACGCATCCTACAAGCACAAGTAACTTAGCGACTAATAATGAGCTGACTGACGTGTGCATTTTATTATTTGATTCAGTAAAATCAGGAAACAGATTTTATTGATTCTGCATAAGTGGAAGTAAATGTAAAGTCATGTTATGTACAATCTAGAGAGGCATGAACAGTCATGTCTGTCCTCAGAAGAGTGCACAAATGAAACAAAGCTCTTTATTACTTAATTTGACTTATAAGTACTTCCGGTTGCTTCTGTCTCTCTTTCTCTATTTTCTGATTGTAATCCTGAAGAGAACTGTAGGAAGCTGCGAGCCGCTCAGCTGATTTTGACGTGTTTTTAATTGTAGGACTGACGTGTTTTATCTGGCCTTTAGTGTCCCGCAGCGGACCGCCAGTGTTTGACTCTGCATGGTGTTAGGAGCTACTCTGTCGTAGCGCTAAACTAGCTAAGAGCTTTTAGGCTGCCAGGGAGTACCGACATGTTGAACCATTTCATGAAAGCTGCACTAGCTCTAAATGTTTCTCGTTGCATTTTAAGGACTTTGAAGCCTTTCTTTTACTTCCAGGGAGTTAAATAAATATATTTTGGATAATATGCTTATTTGCTTCCCTGTCACAGTTAGGTGTGATTATTGAAGCTGCTTATATGTTGGATTGAAAATAAAACTGCAGCCAAAAGCTAATGCTGTTAGCTTAACAGGGTGAAACTTTCGAAATTAAATAAATTGGCCTGTACCAGCACATCCAAAGCTCGACAATCCACAATATATGTCCTGTCAGTTGAATTTACCATTTTAAATGTGTTAAGTAAGCTTTTAGATGTGTTGGTTGACCATGTTTTACTTCTTTCTTTTGAGCATGCTAGCCGTTTCACCTTAATGCTAAGCTAACTAGCTGCAGTTTCACATTTACCTGACAGACACAAGACTAGTATCAATCTTCTCATGTTACTCAGGAACAAAGTGATGAGTTTATACTGCAAACATTGTGAACTATTCCTGTAACCGACGAGTTAAGATTGTATCCACTGCCTTTGTCTCGCCTTCTGGAGTCGGATGAATATTTCGACTTCAACAATACTGATAAAAATAGACCTGGACCCATCTTTATTTCTGACTTCTTTCTCAGCGCTTTTCGTTGATTCCATCCACATTTCTGTACAGTCTCTCTCTTTCTGTGATCACATAGTACAAATCGGGCATGTATATGTTGGATTAAATATTTAAATAAACTTTGTATACATTTTATAGTTAAATCAGTTGAATCAGAATGGCTGTTTTTTCCTTGATCAACCTAACACCAGTCTGTGGTTTAAGATGGATAAGTTGCTGCTGTAGTCGGGTTTACATAGTTTATCTCCTTTTCGTGAGGGCGGTGTGAATATTTGGATTCTGATAGGAAAATGTTTTGATTGTGGCGAGTGGCTCGGAGACAATGTCTGTCTGCCTTTTAAAGATGTCTCCGGTAATTTATTTTTGAATAAAATGTTTACCTTAAGAATAAATCATCAATTGGGTCCTTTGCGTCTTTTCTTTTTAGGAAATGATTACATGTGAACAAAATGACAGAACATATTTTTTTCTTCAACGTCACTCAGGAACACAAGTTTAAAGACTTTTGTTTTATATCAAGTTCTAAACACATGTCATCTGAACACTAAGCATCCTCTGTGTCTGTAAGGGGTTGAAGGTATATACATAGTCCTTGGGTAATTAAGATGTTTTTACTCTTGATACCAGCAACATACTTCATTTCTGGTGTTTATAGGGTATAATTAGGAAGAAAGTGGCCGTTTCTCAATCGCGAGGATGCTTTGTCGACTGTTCCGAGTCACTTGCTTCAGAAGCTAGGCAAGAATCCTTCCTAGCATTCGGAAAACGAACAGTGGAACAGGCTAAAAAGTGTTCAGGTGTGCGTCATATGAGAGGCCCCGCCTTACATTTTCCGCCACAAATTTGGGGAAATTGGTCCGTGCGCAAAGCATTGTGGGGATTTGAAGGACGCGAAGTCTACCCATGTGCAGCCTCGAAATTACCCCCAAACCAAGGACGCGGCCTCGGTGGAATTCCAAGTATGCTGGAGATTGGAACAGTCCTTCGGCGGCACTCGATGACGTAGCATCCTTGAAATATTGGCTAGGAAGCCAGTTTCCTCGAGATGGAGAAACGGCCAGTCTTAATGCAAGTGGAAACTTAACTTAATTTCAAATGTTTAAGCAATTAAGAAAAACTAACATCTTAAAGTTTGCCACTTCTTATGTATCCATTTCAAAATGTAAAATTCTTACATTTTAGAGCAGTTATATCTGAACAGGGTCAAGAGTTCCTTTATCAGTGCCGTTGTGCCAAAAGTCACTGAGATTTTAAATCTTTCGGTGACTAACACCAAGACGTCTCTCTGGAAAGTTAACTTCATTACTCAGTCACATGCAGAGGAGCGCCGTAAATGTACACTGCAGATTCAAGTCAATTAAGTCTAGATACGTTTGAGTCCAGTTGTTTCATGAATATTGGCAACAACCAGATCACCTTTAATCTAATGATCGGCTGAATGTTGAGCAGTGCATTTCCGTAAATGACCAACAGGAGGAGCCAGATTCTTAAAAATACAATTTTATTTTATCACAGAACTTTTTTAAGCTGCAAATATGATCAACATTTTCTGATCCATGACTCCCATACAAACTACAACACACAGTACGGAAGAACAGACCAACGTTGTGCTTTTAAACAAACAGGCAGTTAGCATGTATACAGCTGGTATTACTGCATGAATAATATCGTGTACAACTAAAGCAGACTTAAAAAAAGAAAGAAAAGCATCAAAAAGGCCACAAATATATAACACTGATAGGCACCTCCCAATTCATGAGAACAAAACTCACTCAAAGAGCCGAGTGGTAAAGTTTGAACAGAATACTAAAAACTACTACTGATACAAAACGTATCTTACATGGAAAGAAAGCCAACTAATGACATAAAAAAAAATCCTCCTTATCTCACTCACAAATGGCACATTTCACATCTTTGACGGCTGCATATTTCTCTTTTTGCTCCATTCTAAAATACATTGTGGCAAATGTCGTTTAACAGGAAGACACAGTAGCAGTATGAATGTCATCCTGTGGGCTGAAACATGTGTTTTGAGATAAACCAAATTGACCCACGCTGGTGCGTCTTCATCTAAATCTACAAACAGACAGTCAGCACTCTCTAAGACAATGAGTACTCAGCAGTTAGTGGCTCAGATTGTGGATTAAAACCTCGTCTTCAGGATTTATTCTGTGATTACATTCATCGAGAATGTGCTTATTCTTAAATAGGAAGTTTACGGACTAAGGTGACACTGAAAGCAGCGGTTTGCACACGGCACGTTAATGAGCCGTTTGATGGGTCTAACCTCCCTTCAAAGTTCATAATTTCCCCGTGTCTTCATGTATTTGGTTTGATCAAAGTTAAAAAGCTGCAACAGTACAGAGTGAAGTCATTTAAAAAAAATTAGCGTTAAGGATCACAGTTTACAAACTTAGGGTAAAATGTACTGGTTTAAGCAGACTATCCGAACACCAGAATCTAAGAGCCTCATTTATAAAAATGTTGGGACTTTTTTTGCACAACATCATAAGTTCATGTGATTTCTAAAGTACGTGACTGACCATAACACATTTTTATGAATCAGGCTCTAGGCGCTTCATGTACAGTCTTCATCACCTGCCTGGGATTTGTCTTATCTTGGAAAACTAAAAAACATCTACATGACGAGTCCGCTACAACTGATCTACTACACTTTTGGTTTTTGTCAAGTTGCCCTCTGAACTTCAATTCATCTCAGAGGAACAACCTGTTTGATAAATGGCATAGAGTTTTCACGCTGTGCTGCTGAGTTGGAAGACGTATATTCAGTGACATGTTCAGCTTATATTGGATGAGTCTCTACTGTACATCGGAGAAGACCGAGGGCCTCTAGTCTTCACGTCTGCCATCTCCTCTCAGTCAGAGGCTGTTGGCGGGTGAAGACAGGCAGTGTTTGAGGGGGGGGGGTCGTCTAATCTATGTCTAATGAGGGGTCTTCTGGAGCTCTTAGACCAAGGCCCTGAAAGCAAAGGAGACACCAGCGCCCAGCGCCAAGCCCAGGGACAGGAAGAAGGCCATGATGGCCCCCGCCGTCTCCGCCTCATGCTGTGGGACCTTCCTGCACGGAGACAAAGGGGGGACAGATCCATTAGGGAGGAGAGGTTCACCGTTAGAGACAAGGGATCGTTCAACATCATGGGAAATATAAATATATAAGGAGTTAGAAGACTTTCACTGATTTACTGGACGCAATCTTATCGTCCAATCAGAAGAAAGAATCTGCCAGGACTAATATAATCCCGTCTCAATGTAGGAGTTTTGACACAGAGTAGTTCTTACTTGGGTCCGAAGCACATGCAGAGGCTGGCCAGGTATCCGTTGGAGAAGGCGAAGAAGATCATGAAGAAGATGTACCAGGCGTCGTGGGCGAACAGCACGGGGAGGAAGTTACGAGGCTGGACGTTACACAGCATGAAGAGAGGGATGAAGACGATCCTCAGACCCACCAGGACGGGGAGCCACCTGCTGTCTTTCCCCGGCTGCAGAGAGAGAAACACTAACATCAGCCACAGGGACAGACGACTGAGACATCATTTAGGGTGTTTCTATGTCCTGCAGACACTGATGTAGAGTATATGTGTTAGTGTAGGGCAGTGTTTCTCAAAGTGTGTTCCGCGAGCACCCCCTAGTGGTCCGTGAGTATATTAGTAAAATGTCACATATAATTGTATTTATTTAAGTCTTCCGCACTCTCGCGGGAATATCTCCGCAATGGGGCAAGCTTAAGTTTCACTTTTGATTGCATGATATAGCCCAGCGCAACACCTTCGCCACACATGTTGCCGCTTGTTTGTACCATTTTCAGGCCATTTGTAATCTGTTCTAGAAAAACGATGTGTTTTTTTTTAGATTTCAAGAAGCGTATAAAACAAACAATGGATATCTTTTATGAACATTTATCCATGCTGGAAGTAGATTTAGATGTGTTAGGAGTTAGATAGAGATTCTTATCTAATATGTGCATCCAATGAAGCATTACATGAAGAGGCTGTTGTTGGGGCTGCAAAACGTTTTTTTATTTTTGTTTTGTAGGCAGACCATGCAGGCCAGGTCGATGGTCACCAAGGTTCATGTTTTAATAGCATTTTTACAACAACAAAAAGCCCATGCGAGCCTAACAAGTGAAAAAATGGCTTAGACCTCAGAGTTAAACTTGGGTATGCGACCATAGTTTTACTGTATTTTGTTTTGAAAATCCACAGCGGAGGTTTGTGTCGTACTACACGCGGTGTATTTTGCATTTCTCTCAGTAGGCGTGCCAACCACGATCTGAGAAGTCTGTTGGCTCGGACATAAATTCCGTAATAAATGTAGTCTACATTTCATAAGAGGTGTAAAACCTGAGAGCATTTTTAAATCGCATTTGAACTAAATGCTTATATAATCTGTAGTTGTATTTGTATTGTTGATTTAATGTGTGAACGAGGCGATATAGAGAAGGTTAAGCTGTCTTTATTAGCCTGTAATTTGTTATAAACTGTTGGAGTGGTAAGCAGGCCATTTGTTGAGTTAGGTGGTCCGCGAGTGTTTTTTTATTGGTTAAGTGGTCCTTGGTATGACAAAGTTTGAGAAACACTGGTGTAGGGTGATTCGAAAAGCAAAAACGGGCTCAAATTGCAGTTTGTTTTTGGACATTTTTTCAGAATTGTATTTTACCAACAGTACTAAATTGTCATCCCTTTAAGAGTAATTGAGAGTTAGAGCAAAAGGAACAAAGATTGTACTTATCGCCCAATCCTAATGTCTGCACAAACAGATTACTCAGGGTGCTTTAAGGACAGAAAAGGTATGAAGTAGTTAAGATCATTTTCGGGGCGTTTTGCTTTTGCCTCTATGTGATAGGACAGCTGAGGATAGTCAGTAACACTGGAAGGAGAGAGGGGAAGAGATGCATGATGCAGCACAGGGTCACGGCTGAATTTATTCCCAGCCATACATGAAGCGCCCACTCTACCAGGTGTGCTCCCAAGACCCCACTGTGGGTGTCTTTCCCCAAGTCCTTATAAATTGTCCTTGTGACCTTTTCCTTTGAGGTCAAGGAAATATGGTTAGAAAACAACACATGAAGAAGCTGTCTTCGCTTTTCCACTGCAGCCTTGGAGCCACTAAGCACCAACGGGATCCTGGTCAGTGTAATGATAGTAAATGCACTCACATGGTCTCGGAGCAGCTGACTGCAGCTATCTGACTGCACTCATGACAAGCTGCATTCCTGTGCAGGTCAGATGGAGTAACTCACTGTACAGAATTTGTTTATTCAATTCTGGTTACTCCCTCAGGAGCGCAGGAAATTTGACTTGTCAATTTAGAATTGAATGTTTAGACAACACATTTAAATTGAGGCCAAACAAGACATTGGTTACCAAGTAGTGATGGAGAGAGCTGTGGTAAAAACCTATAATCATTTATAAAAGGCAGCATCAAAATACAAATGTATGATAACAGAAACAATGCCCAGTGTGTCAGGCTTCTTATCTAAAGCTGCCAGCGTTCATTCAGCTGTTCAGGTAACAGGGGGAAAACCTTCAAAAAGACCAGTCTCTCTACTCAGATCCTAAAACCACTTCCTTTTAAGCACTTTTCCCCAAAATAAACCTCTGATCTCAGCACAACAAAACTATTCTCCTTCATTTCCTAGTGACTGATGTTTTTACAGTCTCGAACTCAGTGATTTATTTGTGAGTAAACATTAAATGCAGCCAAAGGCTTCTACTAAAGTGTCTGTTGTCCAGAGCACCACTCTCCCGCTAGACATCAGCACATCACACTAAATATTTTGATATGGTCATTCAAAAAGGACTCTAAAGCAAATGTGTGTGAGTGCTGTATATCAATGGATTTGTTGGCCGGACTTGGTGAGGAGGCAGAGTCTATGCTTACTACCTGTATATCTACAAATGGGTAGTGTTCTGGTGGTATTTTTACAGTTGTAAGTAGCAGCATAGATAAGGTAACTTTAAGACCTTGTGAGACTGAGACTAAGCTAATTTGGGACAAGTTTCTATATCAATGTTCTGCCTGAATATATCCCCTAAACTTGCACAAATTAGTTACGTCCGAGCTTGAGAACTGATAGATTCCAAGGAGGGAGTCCAAAGCTCCAAAGAGGGTTTCAGTCAGTGATTGTGGAGTTGTTACTGACCCACATACAGACGGCCGTCAGACTCCTGCCGGCCCAGTCCATCAGGTTGAAAAGGAGGAAACACGACACGGGGATGAAGTAAGTTTCTGAAAAGGGACAAAAACAAACCAGCTGTTGTCAACAACAATCCTGCAGATGTATTTGCTTGAGACAAAAACCTCAGTGGGATTAAAAGCTGGAGTTAAAAAACCTAATGGGGTCAGTCAGCATTGCTTCCCAGAAGTCACAGAACAGAAAGCAGCCGTAGAAACATCTCAAAATACTTTTAAACTTTGTTCTGCTTCGACTCCGGGGCGTGTGAATCCAAGCAGACAAACGCTTACTGTGCTCAAAGCTGAAACTGTTTGAGGGCTACATTGCTAACTAAAGAATATACTAAAGTGATTCCAGAGTTCCTAAAGGCTGCTCTCATATTAATGAACTCTTTGTCCTGTCTACTACAATTACAATTTAAACTACATGGATCTGCAATGACAGTAAAAGTCTAATTTAGGGGAGACAAATGAGCAGAAAAAGATCCAGGTCAGTCCATACTAATTTAGAGTTACCTCCAATTTTCTCACAATATCCTCAGAAAAGATAAGACATTATTGCCCCATAAACACACGCTTACTGTCTGAGGTGAGGAGTTACATATCTTCAGATTTTCTTGTAAGGAAATGTTGGCTGATAACGTACTCAGATAAATGCCATCCCTCTCAAATGTCAGATTATCAGCGTGAGTGGCTCAGTAGCTCCTGCAGCTTTGTACAGATGTCAGAGATGGAGACTCACCCCAGACTCCTCCATTTGCCACCGTCGTCTTGACCTCCACTGTGACAGCCGGGAATGTTCCAATGGTGACGGTGAAGATGAAGCACACGGACAAAGCCATCACCCAGATCTGAAAGAACAGCAACAAATGTTATGGAATTATATTTGATTGTCTTTTTGTTTTCCACTGAGACAGACGTGTTGTTAGGCCTGTCACGATAAATAATTTTGTTGGACGATAAATGTTCGTGGAAATTATTGCGATAAACGATAATATTGTCGGCACCATTGTAAGACCATTTTAGACCACTGACATACTGATAATATATCATAATAATTCTAGTACATCCTTTCAAACAGAACTTTTTATTGAACATTCAACATTGCAAATGAAATGTGAAATAATATTAAAATATATAAATGATATATAATAAATAAAACAAATTAATTAAATTAATTAAATCACACACAACCAAAACAATAAATTAAATCGACTCAGGCTGGAAACAGAGCTCTATATATTTATATTATATTATATATATATACACACACATTGTCTCACAAGCAAAATAAAACCTCCTTAA
>NW_011341014.1:16158-33086 GCF_000735185.1 Notothenia coriiceps
TTTTTTTTTTCATTAAAGAATGAAAAAATAATAAAACATCAGATTACCTATCACTCCACCCGACTACTAGGCCTTCAATCGCTGAGAGGTTAGGACGGGACCTTCGTGGGTGATGGATTCAGCACCGGCGAAACTCATTTCGCGTGAATCGGCGAGCCGAAATGAGCGTCCCTCTGTGCAGGGGACATTAGACCAGTGTGAACATGTTGAGGCGAAACCTTATTCGCAGGACGCTTTACGGCGAGCTTACATTTACTATAAAAACCCTCTTATTGAGGGGTGCCTGGGAGTTTGAGGACCACACAAAGTGAGTAATTGTTTCGTTTCGTCGTCTCCGTTGTTCTACGCAACAGATCGGTCGTCCGGTAGCTTGAGCCGTACATTTAATAGAATAAACGCCTACCCCCACCTACGCACCTAGTGCGGCTTATCCAATTCCCCGGAAACCCGAAAAGGGAAAAACCCCCCCCCACCCGACCGCACCGGGGGTGTTTATCTTACGGTTTAAGACACCCTTCTTGTCGACCGTATATGCATTCGACTCAGCGAACGTCCTTTCACCGTTTTGATTATTTTTGTCCTTTGTCGCTAGTTTATGAGATCCATTTATGGCAGACGATATTTAATTGTGGCGGCCCGCCACAAATAAATCAATGTATGGGAAACACTGATATGCACACTTTTTAGGTCCTGATTAACATTAAACTCTCATGGTTGAATCACCCATACGACAGTAACTGTGTTACAACATGTGTGATTCTTTGACAAAAAGTCAAAAAGGTACAAGTCTGAGTATATTGAAACATAACAAAAACAGATTACTAAAACAAAACTTAAAACATCTACCGTTATCTTTCGGTTTGCGATTTGGCCTGAGAAAACAAGGCATTTTAAGACATAGAGAAACTGGGATGAACAATCACCATAAACCAATGATTAATCATATTGCCTGTGTTGTTATCCGCTAGTTGAAAACATTAATTTAAAGTGGACCTATCATGCTATATTTGAATAATATAGTGTAGGACCATACCTATATAAGGCATATTTATACTTTTTATTTTTCAAAATACCAAACAGATCATGCATTTTAGCCATTCCTCATTTCGCTCAATTTAACACTGTCTTTGCATGGGCTGATTCTGTGAGAACAGCACCACCTACAGGCCTGGCATATGTACTACAGCGTCTCCAGCGCTTTCTAACGGCAATGTCCGTGGCTGTCTCCTCCTGATTGGTGGAGTTGCCCAATAGCCGTAGCGCCACTTCTGTGACATCACAGAAGTGTTCAAATCTGTATCAGTCTGTATCAGATCCGTTGCAGCCCCTTTTTAAGAGATTTGGGTATGGAGGAAAAGAGAGAGGGTTGTGTTTTCTGACACTTGGTGAGTTCCCTGGAACACCGGGGACACATATTCATGTAGAAAAGACGTACAAAAGTGCATTTTGCATGACAGGTCACCTTTTAATGAAAATGGTTGCAGCCATAAGTGTCAGTACCTTTTTTGAGTAAGTCCATCTTGTTCTCCTCATCAGTAGCGGGTCTGGATCCATTACTCTCCATGAAGAACTGGAAAAACTCCTGTCAAAAAACAACAACAACATAATGAGCTGAGCCAGTAGAGCTAAGATGAGATGTGGTACATTTTCTCTGACAGAGGTGTAAATCCATCACCTCACAAAGAGAAGGGTTTGGACTGATACCAACAAAAGAAGACTAACCCTAATATACCACCTATCTTAAAGCATTTAGCTCTTATCGCATGTTTACAAAAAGGTTAATGAGAGACAGATCGAAGTGCATTGAACAAAGTACCTTGCCATAAACAGATACTAGAAAGATTTTAACAACAAAGTTTGATTTAGAGGAGACTCACCATCCTGGGCAGAACGATGTAGGCCAGGATGGCGAGGAGAATAACCACGCAGGCTGTGATGAAGTAACCGAAGGCGCTGTCCTGCAGGGCGGATCCCGCTGCACACAGAGACAAGAAGCACAGAGTCATTAGGGTTTTTAAAGACTGTCATTACTGATGATATAACTTAACGGTTTTCTATAGCTTTAGGAAAATGCCCAGGTAAGTTATTTTCATTATCGAAGGTAAATCTTCACCATTTCTCTTTATAAATCACTCATTGGTTTTATAAATAGTTTAACTAAGAAATTAAACAACAGCTCTAAACTGTAGTGTGATTGAAACTGAACCATCAGAAACTCAGGCACCATCATGGGCTTCAAGAGCTCAATGAATATCTAGTAATCATTACTACAAACAACGGCCTCAACGTTCCATTCAGGTTGAAATTAAACCATCTCAAGTCCCAACCATAAATAAAACTGTAAGTGTTTACTTTAGAGACGTTTATCAGGTAATCAAACTGTAGCATGTATTTGAACTTTGTGAATAAGTATTTGTGTGGTGTCTATGCATATTTGTTTTCAATAAATAATGGCAACATACAGCTGTTTAAAGTTATTGATAAAATCGATAAAGTGTTCTTATTGCATTATAAGAATAGGTATGAACACACACAACAACAACATTCGCCCTCACGCTCCATCATTTATCATTAGCACGTCTCATGGGTTGAGAAGGAGAGATTTATCTAATTTGATGAAGCATGCTGTGTTTGGAAATCCAAGCAAAGAAATTGTATTTCTTTGGAAAACAAGCCAGATGTTATTGAACTGATAACTGCATGCATGGGTCGGGAGTCAGAGCACGGAGGAAGCCAAATATGTGAGCAACAATCCCGTGAGCCAAAACTCTTCTGAGCAACTTAGTCTGTTTTTATAATTCTGTCCAGAGATTGAAAATCTGGCTGACCTCTTACCAAAAGTGAACTTTCTGTCATTAAAATGTCTTTATAAGAGTTACAAATTGTGCAAGAGTTGGAAAGACATATTTCTAGAAATGTAACTGTAGTAGACAGGGGTCGTGCAGTTTGTGCTTGACACATTTCCACTTCTAACACCAGTGCTAAACCTCCTAAAAAGTCTATGTATAGCAATGGTAGGCGTGTTGTGTTGTAAGGGGTTATTCGGTGTGAATGCTGAGAATCTTTCTCCCACATTCCTCATCATTTAATTCGAACATCAAAATGATGGCTATTACTCCGGGCATTCCTAACTTTCAAAAAACATTAACAATAATTCATCCAAATTGTGTGAGTTCAGCGTCAGCTTTTCAGCATTCACACCGCAGTTTCTTCAGGAATTGCATTGTCATGTTGTCCCCCTCTTGTGCATCAGGTTTAAATGGTAGAAGAAGAGCTGTGAGAGACATACATGCCAGAGTGCAGATCATGGAGAAAGCGGCGAAGGTGCCGGCCAGCCCCTGCCCGCTCATGATGGGCGTCGTGTAGGAGGCGGGTAGAATCCCTGCCAGCCCAAACAGACTGCTCTGGAGAATCGCCCCGAACGCTGGGAACAAGACAGGATGTTTAAGAATTAGCATATTTTAAAGAGTCGCTGTGACACAGAAACAACACACTGACACACAGCAATAAAAAGAGGCCCATCAAATATAAACCACAGACCCCGTTTCTAAACCATGGAGCAAAATAATTGTTTAACATTACTGTTATGAAACTATTTTCTAACTAAGAAGTAAACAATGAGACTTTTTCATATAAACTCGAATCACACTGATGGATTTAACCGTTTCGACTGTGGAGTTGAATTAGCTGCAGATATCTTGTAACATGTGTCCGCTGAGAGGAATGTGCCGACGTCGATATCAAAGCGCCGAGGTCACGATGCCCCCCCCCCTCTAAATAAAACATGATGGGCTGTTCCTCATGAGGACCTGAGGGTCAGGACCGGCCCAACGGGTATGAGGAGGGGGGTGAGCTTATCCCCGCTGCTTACTGAGTCATTGCAAATAAACAAACTCAGTGCGATTACAGAATGTGTTCTGAAGCTCAGTGTGGTATGAGGGAAGATGTGTGTTTGTGTGTGTGAGTGTGTAACCATACAGTATGAAAGCAATTTTCCACACACAGTGGATGCAGATGATGTTGATTAAAGACCAAGGACACATGGAAATAATGATTTGCATGACTTCAATGTGGAAACGGGATATACATAAACAATTGTAGCCAGTGCTGCAATAACATCTGCCTTTATGAGGGTTATAAGGTTGTTTCCTTTTGTTTTGATATCAGTTCAATTGGTCTTTTAAACAAGGAGGAGAGACTTTCCTCAGAGTGTTTTGAATGATGATTATTCACTTCTGTATTTGGAAACTCACAGTTGATGCAGATGATTTTGATCATAGTGATGGTGAAGAAGGGGAGAGGACCCACGTCGATCTTCACCAACACCGCGGTCAACAGGAAGACCACCAGGATGACCGCCAGGCTGCCAATGATGCGAAGCTTCTGAGGAATCCTGAGAGCGGAAACACAGAGAGAATGAAATTGACTTAATGTTTGTTTCTACAATACTTCAACCACTCAGCAACATTAGCCATATCCATTGTGGACACTGTGGGAGCAGAGGTGGGAAGTAGTGGAGTACAAATACTTCGTTTCTGTACTTAAGTATGTTTTTCTGGTATCAGTACTTTACTCCACTACTTATTCAGACGCCTTTTTACTTCTTACATTTTGAACACAAATACCTGTACTTTCTACTTCTTACTTTTTTAACACAAATACCTGTACTTTCTACTTCTTACTTTTTTAACACAAATACCTGTACTTTCTACTTCTTACTTTTTTAACACAAATACCTGTACTTTCTACTTCTTACTTTTTTAACACAAATACCTGTACTTTCTACTTCTTACTTTTTTAACACAAATACCTGTACTTTCTACTTCTTACATTTTCCAAACAGAATGGTTACTTTAGTTTGAATGTGTGTTTGGTGGCGTGATCATTATTATATAGAGTCATTGCGTGCCTATTGATTTGAACACGATCCGTGTATCCATCACTTCCTGGTCTTCTCTAAAGAAGAGGGACCAATGGAAACGTTGTCATGTTGCCGTTGTTCAGCATGGAAACATTCATTAGCTAACAATGACATTATTGTTCTATTAATATAAAGGGAGGTCAGGTACTCTTTAAAACAGCTGCTAGTTATGGGTACTTTTTACTGAAGTACATTTCAAAGCCCTCTTTACTTTTACTTGAGAAAAGAAGTTTAGTCAGTACTTCTATTTTTACCAGAGTATTTGTAAACACGAGTATCTGTACTTCTACTTGAGTAAAGGATGTGTGTACTTTTGCCATCTCCGTGTAGGAGTAAATAAAACAAATAACTGCCATTCATTCAAAACAATCGTATAATAAAAGTAAATACATTTGCAACCCCACGTATTCATCACATAATAGAACAGTGTTTGGAGCAAAGCGGGAGAACACAGGATATATTTTTGAATGTGGTGTGAGAAAGATGAGGAACATATGGAGAAAAATTGAGAAAATGTTTCCTGTTACGATGGGAAGAAGGTCATGGTTCTTCTAAGTGAGTTAAATTACTTTCATGAGGTTGAAGAGAGTGTCAAATAGAGTGCATCGAGTTGAACAGGCCTTTGTTTATCAAAAGAAGGGAAAGGAACACATCTAGAGGGAGAAAGGAGACAACAGGGTCCACTAAATCTATATAATATGTAATAAACGGAGGTAGTGAGGTCAAGCAGATGATGGAGGGAACGTAGAGAACATAAATAGCATTCCTGGGTGTGTTTTTACCCGGGGAGAATCAGCCGTTGTCGGGGTCCACCCCAGATCTCCCTCGATCCCACTCTAATTAAAGTAAACATGGCATACAAAGACCCCCACAACAGGATCATGTTACTTATAGCGGTGAGGTAGGCAGAAAGAGAGGGTGAGCCAAGGAGCAGAATTTGAATGTTGTGTTACCAAATCTCATGTTTCTCTCTTGGGTTCAACTTGTTGCTTCCTATGGGCGGGGAAGTGAGAATGCTAGACACAAGGCTGCAACTTACATAAATCACTGGAGTGTAGAGTTGTTTTCTGTATGAGTGTGTCAGTGCAGAGCAGGGTGGAAGCTTGAAAAGTCTTTTATAAACGATGATGATTGTACCTCTGGTGCAGGAAGGAGTTGAGGCAGGTGAAGACGAGCAGAGGCACCATGGCACAGAGCGTCATCACGTTGTTAAACTTTGACTCCAGAACGCTGCGAGTATCTCCATCTGCCAACGTCCCATTGGTCTGAGTGGAGGGGAGGTCAGAGGGCGTGTCCTTCAGCCTGCTGGTGAAGTACTGAAGGAAAGGATGGAGGGAAGCACATTTGTCACAATGGTGATGAGCTCCTGAAACTCAGCAGCAACAGTGAGGGATGATTGAATGAGTATGGAGTCACAAGTATGTCAGTGGCAGAGAAGGAAGTAGAATATATTTATTTTCTGGAAACTAAGACATCTTACAGTTATAGTTTTCAGTAATACATAATACATAATCCTAGTTACTGTATAACATTGAGGGATGATTGAATGAGGATGGAGTCACAAGTATGTCAGTGGCAGAGAAGGAAGTAGAATATATTTATTTTCTGTAACATTTTAGGAAATTAAGCCATCTTACAATTATAGTTTCCCAAAACAGCAATACTGAGAAACCTTTATAATATAATAATGGTATAATATATAATCCTATACATTATAATGTAATATAGCTCACATTAGCTTGTGCAATTTAAAAACCTGTGACTGAGTACATAAGAAAGAAAAAGTGGTTTGTGTAGGAGCCACATATGAAGCCATTTCTGTGTTTGTTACGATACATGTTTTTTGAGTCACTATAGGTGGTGGGCGTGTCTTTGGATTTGTGTGGTGACATTTTTAGTTATATCCGGTTGCTTTTACCTGCGCACTTTGTAATAGATGGGGGAGTGAGCTAGAGAAGGACCATTTTTTTTGACCGCACGCACGCATACAAGGATATACGCATATGGATATGGAATATTGCATTTTTGCTTTGGAAATAAAAGGTCAAACGCATACTTTTTGAAAGACTGAGTTTTTGCACGTCCAGTGTTTTTTCTCTTGTTTAGTCCCTCGCGGCACTTTGTTTAAGATTACTGCCGCAATAGTTTGTTTGGCTGTAACCTTTCTTAAATAGTAGTAAAATCAAGCGTTTGCACTTATAGATATTGGCAACATAGTTATTTATAACCATATGTCTGGTCCATATCTTAAAGCACATATGTTTTTCATCCAAGTGGCATTCCAACAAACAAGCACTAAGCTACGTGAAAAGCCCCCTGAGGGTGGGTGCAAATGAACTCCCCCGGGACAATGAAGTAGAAATTCCTCATGTTAAGAAGTTAACCCCTTAAAGCTGAGAGAGAATGGCGGGGAATTAGAGAGTCTGTACCCCTGCTGTGTAAATCCACCTGGCTGGACTCAGGTCAGCCGCACTGAGTGGAACCAGGTGGGTTTTGGAGGGAAATGTAAACAAACAATCTTTGTTTTCTCAAAGTTAGATGACCTTCTTCTAAGTGGACTTTAACCTCTTAATTAACGAATGGATAAACCACACGGCAGCCAACAGGGCTTTCCCTCTCACGTGCATCTGTGTGTTGTTATGAGAATTAACCGCATTAAGCAGCAAATATTTTCATATTCAAGGATTAAAATGGGTCCTAAGGGTTGTTTAACTTACAATAGTTGCCGTCATGAAGAAATTCCACGGTAAGAGGGTTCCCAGGCCCAGGATGAAGAAAATGATCCATACTGCATTGTATCTGGGAAAGAGACAAAAGGATGTTCACATGAATTAAGTCATTCAACTTTATATCAACAAACAATTTAGAACAAGTGGCTTTCATCCAGATCTAATTCTGCACATACTGTAAGTTAAACAGGAACTTAAAAATAGTGTATTGACCGTAATAAGTGCAGGATGGACATAAACAGAGAGTTTTCTTTTCTTTTAACAGATTCTCTTACTTGTCCCGAGGTGCGTTGAGGGCCGTCATGTTTCTTGTTAAGCAGACAGAGTCACGTGCTCACTCAGGGTTTGATCAGGGTGGCACCAGGTCTGAAATGCACAGATAACAAATGCATGTTTCCAATGTGAGAGAAGCAACAGCAACATTTGTATCATCGGCAGCCATGTGTCTTTCCTTTCTATATTAAGATATTTTAATTAGCCAGGCAATGTGAGGGCCAACAGAACAATTATTAATGGGCTGCGAAAGGTCATTTGAACAGACAATAAACCAATAAACCAACATAGTTCAAATTGTAAGATTCAGTTTGAAATGAGCTCCAAATGTAGAGGAAGCACGCCAGCATCAGTGGTAGAAAACTTGACATTTGAGACGCAGCTCAACTTCCCATTTCTGTGTTAGCGTCTGAGATGAAAATTCAGAAGAAGACATTTCTCCACTTCTTGGGAGAGTTACATAACAGTTGTGAAACTCACAAGACAACTTCACATGAGTGGGAAACAACACGTGCTTTACATTCCTCATAAATGTGCCACACAGTACAGAATAAATGCAAACACATTTCTAACCTTAAAAGAAAACCACTTACTTCAATTAGGAAGACAGACTCCTCTGGTCAGATGCACAACTAAAGCAAAGTCTGAGCAAGCTGTGCAGGCTTCACTTATACCATGCAAAGGTTTTGTAGGTTGACACCCGGCTGTCTTCAGCTCGTTGGACATGCCCCTATTCCCATCTCAGTGTCCATCCCTCCTTCTTCCCTTCACCTCAAACTCCCTTTTCTCCTTGATCCTTCCGACACACTTTTACATTCTTGGCATGCGTTGAGTATTTTGACGTTATGATGTCAACTCCTGGATTTCTATCAAGTAAACAAGTTGAGTTTAAAGCCCTCAGAAAAGACTGACATGTCTCTAGTCTTTACATTCCCATCTCTTCCACACTTCTGATTCCCCGTCAACACCAATGTTCTCCTTCATTTTGCACCATTGTTTCCTATCGATTACTAATTTCTCACCTCATTTCATCCGCTGTTCTCCTCCTGCACTTCTATTATTAATATTTTCCCATCTGTTGCTAACCTGGCTTGAATGTGCTGGCATGTTGGTGTCCTACTACCTCCTATTATACAAATTGTTGCAAATAATGCGAAAAGGTCCAATTTGAAACCAAATCAATACATCCGATTGCTCTGTATTTGTTTGCAAGTGTATATATGATTTAAAATATGTTTGGTTATCTACAATTTCACCTCAAACTGTTAATTTTGCACTAAAGCTTCTAATTAAAAGTAAAAATACGCGGTAATATTTAATTCACACCGAAATATACCAAAGATGGTTTAACAATGTTGTTGTTTCATATAGTCTATTGAACAATTGATATACCAGAATACATGCTAGATCGTGATATTGATGTTTTTTGTGAAATGTAATAACCTAAATGTCCGTAGAAGATTACACCGCAGCCCTACTCTCATCTCCACCCTTTCCTAATCCGCCACCATCTCTCCCTTCTCTAGCGTCTTCCCCTGTGATCCTGAGGGAAGACATGTGCGGAAATAGCTGTGTGTGACAACTTCTCCAAACAGAATTTATTTTCGACAAGACTTTTCTTAAAGAACAGAGCAATTTGGCATCAAATCAAGCTAAACAACACAAGGCCAACTTTATATACATACATTGACTTTTATAGTAAATTAGGTCAATTTGTTTCCCCCGACGTGCACAGGTGAGGTGAAACTTCCAATGATTTCTCACTATTCCACTTGTCCAAGGGGGGCGGTAATGCTCCAAGTAAACAATGCAAGTTTCCCACTTCATGATTCCCAAATCATCTTTGTATGTTTTATGCATTAATCCGTTCCAAAGCCCTTAATCATAGACACAGTGCATGTTGGTAAGTAACGCTTGATTTAAAAATAGATTCAGAAACGACCCAGGACGGGAGAGCTCTGCAGCGAGTGTTCAGAAATGCCCAGAGCATCACTGGTTACTTCCCTACCGATCCTCAGTGATACAGGGCAGAGGAGGTGCCTGCAAAGAAACCACAGGATATTAAAAAAAACCTGTTCGCCCTGCTGCTGTCTGGCAAGAGATACAGAAGGATCAGCTGTCGTACCTCCACGCTATGAAGCTGCTTCTTGCCTTAGGCTGTGAGACTCCTGAATGTATCCTCCTTAGTTCTTTTAGTATCGAATGGCAATATAACTGCATTTGCCCAATCCTGTGTTTGGAACAATCCTCACACATTTCCTTCAAGATTCAAGGCTTTATTGTCCTATGGCAATGAACAACTTAAGTCTAGAGATGTCCCGATCCGATCACGTGATCGAGGATCGGAGCAGATCACGTGATTTTCAAAAGATCGGAATCGGGAGAAAAAAATCGGGGATCGGGATTTTTTTTATTTATTTTTTTAATTTTGTATTCAATGTTACAAAACAAAAATGACCATGTTCAAGTCTTAAAGTCATCCTGAGGCCTTAGTTTTGGTTTCAAATGACACAACATCATGTATGTGTTGCTTCTTTGGGGCTTGTTTTCATAGACCTGGTTGCTTATTTCTCTCAAATCTGGCAACAGAGTGGGCAGGACGCAGTGTCTAATTGTAGCAGTAAGCTAACAAGTACTGATAAGCTTTATTTTGTTTTGATCCAATGCTGCACAACTGAACTGATCCAATGCTGCTGTGAAAAAAAGAAGCTATATCCATGTTGGATAGAATATCCAATTTAAATAAAAAAATAACCTTAAGGGACAACTTGAATGCTTTTTTTCCTCTTAATGCATTGCATAAAGATCGAATCGGGAAAAATCGGAATCGGCAAATTGTCAAAATCAAATGATCGGAATCGGATCGGGAGCAAAAAAAGGTGATCGGGACATCCCTACTTAAGTCACAGCAGGCTCCTCCAACAGTGCAACATGCATATATAGGACATGAAACAAATAAAACAGATACAATTGTGTAAGAGAATGTTTTGTTTGATTATGAAGCGATGGATATTTTGGATACAGAAAAAGAGGTCAATGATTCATCTGGATGACATTAGTTTTTGGTCTGAGTAAGGACAAACAGTACTCTAAATGAAGAGGGCCACACACACACTGTCATCATGCATCTAAAATATACTGATCCAGCTAAGTGCAAGCCGGAGAAAACAACTGTCTATGGGGAAGGTCTTCATGGCATGTGAGATGGGACAAAGCCCAACAGACATGAGACTATTAAACAAGTCAATATGTGCAAACAAAGCACAACAGACATGAGACTATTAAACAAGTAGTCCATATGTGCATGCAAACAAAGCACAACAGGAACTTTACCACGAGACCAGGCATGCACAATAAATAAAGACTAGAAGCTGACTGATAATCGCCATGACCAATATAGCAGCTGATATTTGCCCAATCCCTGATTAATGGCAAATATTTTGGTTGATAGGCAATAAAGATATGAAACACCAATGAGATAACGACTAACTTCACACGTCTGTATTTTTGTCGTTGGCCATTTGAGTAAAACGTGGAACATTTGTATTTTCTGTTTCTGTGTCCAAACTTTATCACAACCTATTACTATCAGAAAACACAGTGGCTTAACCATGTCCCAGATTCCTTTAGTCACTCCTCTCTTAACCCAACATGTCCTCGGATGGAGCCAGCTGGCATGAGATGCATGGTGTTGAAATGTCCCCCACCCACCCACACACATACACACACACACACACACACTCACACTCACACAGGCACTTTGCAGTCTGTAGAGTGGTACAAAACTCCAGCTTGGCATCAGTCGGACACTTTAACTAGCCGGCCTCTTACGGACATCCAACTCCAACAATCAGTACTCCAATGAAAAAACATTTAACTGGGTGACACTAATTTATGTTTTCCTCCTCTAATTTAGAGGGTAAGTATATGGGACGAATCTTTCCAAATAGGCTAGCCCTGGTCCCAATTGTGTGCAAAGGTTTAAGGGAGTAACTTGAAAACCTGGTCACGTAATTTGATGATTTATATTTCCGGTTTGAGGCTTCTTGTGACAAGACGGTTCCGATTATTAAACCCAAATGGTGTGTTATAATAAAGCGCTGAACTACGCTCCAAGTTGTTCAAAAACAAAGTTGGCATATTTGTGTTATCAAGTTGGCTTGTCATTGACCTATTTCCGGAGGCGTGTGGCGTGTGGATAGAGCCTTGGTTTTGGGATCAGGGGGTCACAGGTTCAAACCCCACTGCAGTCAGCATGTCGTTGTGTCCCTGAGACACTTCACCCCAATTGCTCCTGTGGGGATTGTCCACAGTATTG
Source organism: Notothenia coriiceps (assembly GCF_000735185.1). Lineage (NCBI taxonomy): Eukaryota > Metazoa > Chordata > Actinopteri > Perciformes > Nototheniidae > Notothenia > Notothenia coriiceps. The sequence continues at coordinate 28,400 of NW_011341014.1, forward strand.
AGTATGTTAGTCGCTTTGGATAAAAGTAAAAAAAAAAAATGAAAGTAGCCTCTCTGTACAGGACTCATGCAAATGCTTACAAGAAAGAAAAGTCCAGTATTTACCATTACAATCTTATAAGAGCAGCTTCTAAACAATTATTGTTTTGCAGACAACTTGGATCTCCTCAGAAGCATCATAAGTGGGTTGGACTTCCTGCTAATCAACCGTTCCCAGTGGAGCTCAAAGCTGGCAGGTAGAAATAATGGTGGTTGGTAAGATGATGTCTTATTAACACATTTCTATCTACAGCTCTACCCAGTACAACAGTACCTATATCAGTGACCTATCAAATGAGGAGATAACCTGAAAAACATAAATAAATCTGAATTTGTTTGAAGTCTGACCTATATCTTACAGCAGGGAAAAGTCTTAATGGAAAGGGACTTTTTTTCTTGTCTCGCCAGCATACCTCTCTTACAGAGTCGCCTCTATTCCCAGGCTGACACACAAGAGTTCAATGCTGGTCATATGATGAGGCAAAGGAAGAACAACCCCTTTCCTCCAGGCTGTTTCTCAGTGATTAAAGATGAATGAACTAGTAAATGCAGAACTAGGGAGGTGCTTCTTTTTAATTCATCAGTGCTGACAATTAGCAACAGGCATGACTAGCTAATGCTAAGAGTTGTTGTGTTTGGTGTCACTGTCAATCATACATTTACATTATAATAATCTAATACCTGTTTCACACAGTAATAATATTTATTGGAAGTATTATATAATATAAAACACAAGTATTACATCAGATAATGCAAACAGATGTTACACAGAGCCATGAAATCAAACCATGGGATAATGTGAGTAAATTCAAGTAAAATTCTGCTTATCCCGTGAAACAATGACATGTGGGGGTTTTTCTTAAATCACATGAGCTCCCCTGGTTAAACTAATTAGTGCCAAAATGATACAACCTGAATCAAGTTAACTTCAATTGAGAGAAGGTACACTTAATGTCATTTCTCACATCAGCTGCAAGGCATTGGTGTTCGAACTTTCTTGACCGTTCCTTCAGCATGTGGAAACAGGACAAATTGGATAATGAAGAATCTCAGTACTTTGCACTCATCACAAATTGTGCATTGTTTCTACTTCAGCGTTTACATTCCACTCAGGCTTTGTTTCTCAAAATCGGACTTCCTTAAATTAACAGAGGCAGGATGCAGTGCAAACAAAAACAACAAATAAGGATAATGATTATTCCCTTGCATGGGAAGCAATAAATCAGCCTCTGGATAGTGGGCTTTCGTGGCAACACGGGTTTAAGGACATGGATCACAATAAACCTGAAACTTTTTCTAAATTTGCACGGCTAGTGAAACTGGTGATTGATATGCTGTTCACATCTGTACCCGACAGCCAAGTTTCCAATTTCACACCGCTCCTCGAATGACCAACACACACGGACACACACGCATATAAACCGGAGCATGCTCAACAGCTCGAGGACATCCCAGAATACATCAGTTACGACACGGTACATTGACTTTTACAGCCTTTATTTCCAATTTCACACCACGTTTCCTCCTGCTCTTCTTTCAAGGACAGATTTACTGATGTTGTCTTTAGACTGTCTGAAGAGAATAGATTAATTATTACAGGAAAAACTCCATCAACAGACGGACTGGTCTGTTTCCTAATCCTAAAGAGATGTAAGCTTCTTTCAAATGTTACATCATTTAGAAAAGCGTGAGAAACCAAGTTTGAAGAGGTCTGTTTTCGAATATTTTAAATGGAATAATAAGTAAAAATATCCAGCTTTATTTGTGTTTATTAGTGGATTTGTTCCTGCTGTAGAAACATTTGGTGTGTTCATTGATTTATAGTTCACATTTTCACTATTTTAGTACTTTCATATTTTCAAATAAACTGGCAAAAAAAATCCATAATCTAGTCTACTCTGCATTTAAATTCAATGTGTATGTTCAATTAAAAGCAGCAATGCTGCATCTACACCTGCAGGCACGAGTTCACAATCACTCTACACTAATCACAGACTCGGGTCCTCTTTTCAAATGTAAGTAGGGCATTTGCAGAGAGTCACCCTGGCAGCAAACACAACGCTGCCTAAACATTTAACAACTTCCTATCACAAGCCCACACTTTGGTTCACTTGGAAACCAAAAGGTCTCACTGTCAGTACTCGTCCCTTCACACAGTGTGTCCACCCAGGTCTTTCTTGTCAGCCATTGGCTTTACACCAGTTTTCAAAGTAAATCCTATTGACAAATATAATACTAGAAATATAATAGAAATAAATAAGTACAACTCAACAGATTAAACAACTGAAGGAAGGCTTAGATTTACTTTGCTTTTTAATGCCTGTATTTAAATGCCATTTTATAATGTGTTTCTGCTGTATTTCTTCTTTTGCAAAGCACTTTGAATTGCTGTGTGCTGAAAGCTGCTATATAAATAAACTTGCCTTGCCTACGTAGACGTTGCAAATAATGGTGCCCATATACCACACCACATCCTCTCCATGCAGACAGAGAGGCTTTTGGTATTAACTCACACCCAGCAGAAACAAGGTAACACTGCAGGGAGCCTAATGATTGACACGGAGGCCTAGATAACAATTCAATTAACTTGAACAAACTTCAGGGACTATAGGGGGTCAGAAATCCAACTATTTAGCAATGGGACCGCAGGTGGTAATCAATTCACAATATTTATCTTTGCACAGGTTGCTGTTTTCAATCAGGTCTCTGCAAGATTGTTCATCCCCAAGAAACACCACAATATTGACATTTTAACTGTTTTAAAACCTCTACATGTTCTCAGCTCTCACTTCAAATAATTGAGACAGTTACTTTTTCTTTGTGGAAAAACTTGTGGAAGTGAAACAGTTAGGTCCAGCTGGAGTAGTTTTAACAATTACATTTAATAAAAGAATGAAAAGCGTCCACTTTGAACAGATCGACGCAGTCAAGGAAAACAGAGTACAGCTTTACCCCAAACAATACTATTTTCCAGTCCTTGTATTTCTATTCAATTTAAACTGTATCCACTCATATGTAATGAAATACACAAGTACAGTTTGTTCTCTGTTTGTTTCTCAATGCAGGGGAGTGAACCCCAGGGATGGTCATGCTTTGTTTAACTGGGTGTGATTAGGATGATACAAATAAAAGCAGGATGCAATGGCACAGAGACAGGAAAAGAGACCTTCATGAAACACTAATTGTAGCGACATAAAGGTAAACCCTGGGGGGGGGGGGAGTCTCATCCAAGCCAAAAGAGAGAGGAAGAATAATAGGTCTCCAAACTCATTGTCTTCTTACAGACCCGCCCCTTTATGCCTGAAATGATTTCCCGCCACTCAGCGAGAAAGAGAGCAGGAACAAAGCCTCTCTGCAGCTGCCTGTCTCTTTGGTTAGTTCAAGTGGTTTGGATAAGTGGTTTTATGATGAAGTGGCAATAGGGAATCCATTCCTCATCATGATTACTCAACAGTTAGCGCGAATGGGTGAAATGAGTAAGAGGGGGAACAGTTTCCTCTGATGAGTCAGTTCTTCTTTAGTCTTATCTTCACATGAGGTGTTGCCAGCCACTGTACAAAATAAGTGCTACGTGCTTTATTCTGCCAGCATGGACAATGATTGACGACATTTGGTTCTTGCTTTGCCATTCAACTCCAGGAAACAGATGGGATAACTTCACTCCCACTCCTATAAAAACACATATGTTCAGCCAGAGGTGGTTGATACTGCTGTCCCATCAGCTGTTCAATAGAAAACAAAGCCTCCATTCTGGTGCACTCTTCTTCTGGCCTCAGGGTCATGGATTCACAAATAGCACAGACATGTGTGACATGCAGGACAGCAGGGAAACACAGTCTGACAGATGCCTCGTCATTAAAAGGGTAATAAGAATTGTGTAATGCATTTTAGGGCTGAACGATTCATCGATTTTAAATCTAAATCGCGATTTTAAATTATGCAATTATCAAATCGCAAAGCCTGCGATTATTTTTATTTTTTTTCCTTCTTGTGCATCAGTCATCCACACCAATCAGAAGTGCTTAGCTCCACATGTACCAGTCATTGTTAACCAATCAGAAGTGGCCCATGGTAGTAGGTGATAGACAGATTGATCCAATAACCTGCCAAGTATTTTTGAAAGTGCCTGACTTTTCCAAATGGCTTCCAATGGAGCTTTCCTAGATGGTGTGGTGAAACAAACCATCTGAGTCAGGTTAGTAATGCTCCATCACATGTTTTACATCTATTACAGGGTGAATCTTAAACTGAGGCTTGACTTTAAAGCAACCCAACGGAAGTTTAATGTAAGTTTAGTTCTTTCACTCGTAGCTCGGGCTGCGGGGGTGCTAGAGACGGGAGCATGTTGATACGAACTTCCTAGCCCCGGAAATATGGCCGCATTTTACAATAAACTTCCGTTGGGTCGCTTAAAAAGAAATATCGCAAATTGAATCGCAATCGCAATATCTGTCAGAAAAACTGCAATTAGATTTTTTCCCAAAATCGTGCAGCCCTGAGGAGGGGTCACATACATAAGACCAGCTGTTAAATAAAGCTCTTCTGACCTTAGCTATCATGTGGGTATATATATTAATGCTGCCCATTATGGACACAAGCAATTTTCACCCACTTATGCCAGCTAAGGTCAGAAGAGCTTTATTTAACAG
>NW_011341015.1:0-2561 GCF_000735185.1 Notothenia coriiceps
TGATGCCGATTGGTCCATTTAAAACATTCTGCATTCATCACTAGCAGACTGTTGCTAAGGACACGCACCTGTAACCTTTGCTGCTGTGCTTGTTTTGTCTCCCTGTTCCTGCCTGTTGGCGTCAGCTGATAGAGGTGTTATGATTCTATCTTGTTAGGCAAATGTTGATTATTCTCTCTGAACTAGCTAAATACACGGGTCTGGGGTGGAGTTCTTCAGAATTGATTGTGGCATCTCAACCTTGTGGTCAACTCGTGGCCCGTGACATATCTTGTGAATTCTCCGGCCGAAGCTCCAAATAACCCGTCAGTGTTTGCCATCAAAGCTCCAGCTCTCCTCGTGTCTCTCTGAGTCCTGTTTCCAATTGCTTCAGAAGTTTCCCCCACAAAAACAACATGGGATATTTCAAATATGTATTTTTATATTTGTGGACATTGTGACGACAGAGAAATCAACAGAAGAAGACAGACAGAAAGTTCAAACTAAAGTGAACACAGTCTAGCATCTAGCAGTGTTTAAAGACTGGTTCATGGAAAATATAATGTGAGCAGACTCGGACAGTTACAGAAAACCTCGATCAGTTTTGCCGTCATTTTAAGTTACTTTGCAGTTCAGCCATTGCTCGCAGTTTTACGGACTATTTTTTCACAACACACGCATCATGGTCAGTTTGTAAATCAATAAATCCATCTTTGATCAATGTGACCTTATAACGACTCCATTAAAAGGTGTGTAATCAAAGTTAGAAAGATAACAGTGAGCTTTAATGTGTAGATATAGCGAACACTTGTTGATTTAAATGACGAAAAAGCTGTGCCATCTGCTTTTATTGTAACCACTCATCTCAGAGTGATCCCTCCTGAAGACAGGGATCAGGTTACCTGGCCATCACACACACACTACACACACACACACACACACACACACACACACACACACACACACACACACACACACACACACACACACACACACACACACACCGGCTGAGATGCCATAATCCTTGGCCTTGTGCAGACATTCCTGGAGGGGCTGTGAGTGTGAGAGAGATCCAGCTGATCCTCTCTGACCCCCGGTGCCATCTCCTCGCTGCCATCTGCCCTCCACATGTTAGCGACGCTACGCTAGCTGAGCCTCGCCTGCAGACACAAGTGTTCCTCAACATGTTTGCCTTTGAGAGATCTTAGAATATCTGTAAGAGCCAAAATGCTACTTACTGTAGCCTGAGTTTATTATGTGTACTTCTCAAGCGTAGTAAACCACAAACTAAGACTGGAGAGCGGGGGTGTCCAAACCTTTTTCACCGAGGGCCACAGACAGTAAAATATTCGAAGGGCTGGGCCGCTCACTAGAGGAGAGGTATATTACGTCATAAGTTCAGTTATAAGTTAGCAAAGTTAATCAAATGTAGGTAAATGAAGTGTTGGCAGCTCATCCCTTCAAACAGAAGCCTCAGAGTGATTATAATAAGGAGAAAATGAAAGGTGTATTTCAAGCTTGTTATGGAAATAAGTCATTGGGCTTTTTCTCATCAACTTAGATTTGTTAGAAAATGTTTCCAACTTTAATTGACTGAATTTATTTGACATGAATACTATGTAATATATTTGTACATATATATTTAGGAAGTACAATATAAAACATGCACAGGTTTCATTTGTGAGCCACATTCCATTGTACATTTTGAATTAGCTGAGGGCCGATCTTAGAATATCTGTAGGAGTCAAAATGCTACTTAGCCTGAGTTTATTATTTGTAGTTCTCAAGCGTAGTAAGGTTTGGACTATTGACAGCATCTTAAAGCATGTTGTCTCTTTACTGAGGCGGTTACTGACGATATCAAATGTAATCAAGTATATCATAATATTATTATTTGTTTAGGTCACTTTTATTGTTCGACAACATGTTTGGCTCTGAGAGATACTTTTACTTGAGTAAAGAAGTTTAGTCAGTATTTTTAAACACGAGTATCTGTACTTCCACTACAGTAAAGGATGTGTCTCTGAAGACAGTAGACATTAAAGTATGTTTCAGCGGGGCGTATTTCATTTTCCGCACAGCGCTGGATGTTTTCTGGACAGAGCGATTTCTGTGTTTGTTCTCCAGAGCTGAAGTAACTGTGGCGGTCCCTCTGTGGCGGCAGGGGGACACCAGGGGGTCCGGGGCCACTGAGCTGTGTGTGAGGTGTCGCTGTTCCAACATGAGCCACCCGAAATCGAAGATGACAGGGTGACGTGTGTGTGTGTGTGTGTGTGTGTGTGTGTGTGTGTGTGTGTGTGTGTGTGTGTGTGTGTGTGTGTGTTGAGAGAGTGTGTGTGTGTGTGTGTGTGTGTGTGTGTGTGTGTGTGTGTGTGTGTGTGTGTGTGTGTGTGTGTGTGTGTGTGTGTGTGTGTGTGTGTGTCGTTGCTGTGCGTGCAGTTCTGTCCTCAGCTGAGCTGCCGAGTCGTCAGCTGTGTCTGCTCAGGGTTTGCAGAGTGAACTTTCTCGGCTGATTTGATGTGACGTGGGGAACATGTCGGGTCGGGATTAAAGCGTGTTGTTAGACGTGCTCTCAGGAAATT
>NW_011341015.1:5966-6917 GCF_000735185.1 Notothenia coriiceps
CACAGTCACAAGATGGAGGACTACCGGGTCTTTCTAGGTAATCACACATCCTGTCATGTACTCAGCTACAGTTGGGATACCTTTGTTATCATGTGGACTCTGATATTTGAGGAGTACATTCAGGATTTTGTAATAACCTCGCATCACTTAGAGACCCCCTGCCCACCTCACACCACCTTACTTTCCTCCCCTCACCCAACAGCAGAGAAATGATCCATCACCTCTCCTCAGGAAACACCTTTCAGAGCTTCAGATTAGAGTGTGACGAGAGCAGTAGTGAGAGAATGATGGAGGAGGGGGACGGAGGAGAGCTGGTAAACGATCCAGAGAGAGAGGAACTGCAGAGAAATTGATTGAGTGGGGGAAACGGGAGATTGATGAGGACAGGGAGGGAGAAAATGGGAGATAAAAGTGACCGTGCGTCCAGTGGAGAGAGGATAAACATGAACTTGCCCATTAGGGGACATGTTGATAGCTGCAAGTGGCCCCTCTGGAGCATTAGCATGTCTACTAAGGGCTGACATGGAGTGGAACTGAACACACACACACACACACACACACACACACACACACACACACACACACACACACACACACACACACACACACACACACACACACACACACACACACAAGCACCCAAGTCCCTTTTACGTAAGCTTCACATCGTCAATTTTACTAGGTAGGGTCTTGTAACTTTGATAAATGCCGCTTTAACCACGGATAAGTTAACGTATAAAATAAAGGAGGTCAGATTTACTTCAGAGAACAAGGTAAAACCTGCAGAGTGAAATTTAAATGCCTCCTACAAGGACTTAAACACACACACACACACACACACACACACACACACACACACACACACACACACACACACACACACACACACAGAGACACACACACACACACACACACAGACACACACACACACACACACACACACACACACTC
>NW_011341015.1:6929-11511 GCF_000735185.1 Notothenia coriiceps
AGGACTGAAACACAAACACACACACACACACACACACACACACACATACAGAGAGAGACACACACACACACACATACACAGAGAACACAACACACACACACACACACACACACACAGAGAGCACACACACACACACATACACACACACACACACACACACACACACACACACACACACACACACATACACAGAGAGACACACACACACACACACACACACACACACACACACACATACACACACAGACACATACACACACACACACACACACACACACACACACACACACACACACACACACACACACACACACACACACACACACACACACACACACACACAAGCACCCAAGTCCCTTTTACGTAAAATTCACATCGTCAATTTGATTTGGTTAGGTCTTGTAACTTTGATAAATGAACGATTCATTTGATGTGTCTACAAGAAGCACGATAAAGTATTTGGTGTCTATGAACTCAAAGCAAGTGAAAATATGTAGATATATATTAAGGACTTTTAATAAACACAATGTTAGAGTTTTTCAAATTCTTCAAAAGTCCTCTCTTTGACCATCGATAAGTTTGCTGTTAGAGATTCTTTAAACAAACTAAAACAAATGTTATCTTTATCTTATCATTGTGAATATATTCAGGTAGAAAATAGAGCAAAGAAATTAGTCAAATGTTTTTTTGTTGCACTTACCAAAGGACCTTAACAGCCGGTTATCAATAGTGGCATTAAAATGTGTTTCTGTTGTTTTTTAACCTTTTATTTAACACGTTGTTCCGCTAATCTCGAAAAGGGAAGAAATGCAGTTAAACTGAATAAGAGGTAGACGTAACACGTATGAAATAAAGGTGAAACTCCCCTAATAACAGACACAGAGTTTTCTAACAGACATCAAACCTCCTGTGTGACAAACGACTACCAACTGAGAGCAGAGTCAGCAGAAAGCACCCCCTTATTGAGCAGGTCGGTTTGAGCGCTGGTGCCAAACACAGCCGTTCAGTGGAGAAGGACGGATTGATCTGTTGTCCCCTTGAAAGACAAGTCATTCGTCTCTCTCAGTGCTGCTGTTTCTGTGCTCCACAAGAAGAAGACTGAAAACATTGTGACACTTGGTAGGGAGGGTTTTTGCATGAATGGAGATGTGAGACCCCCTCATTTACCCACAAGTGATGGTAAATGCCGTTATTTAGTTATCATCGTAATAGGATATTTGATGTTGTGCAAATAACTATTTTTACAGACAGGAACTTATATTTAAACACACAGTAAGGCTTTTTTTCTGACCCGTTAGAGCAGGGTATTGGTCTCTCTCAGTGCTGCTGTTCCTGTGCTCCGTTTGTCACAAGAAGACGGAAAATATTGTGACATTTGATAACTTTAAGGAGGTTATTTTGACATCGTAAGAGACACAGGAAGTGGATATTCATTATTTAGAGGATGCAGGACTTCTCTCTTCTTATTTCTAGTCTTTTCATTTCTCTTATGAACAATGCCATGTCTTTGTTAGCTGCTGCTACGCTAACATTTCCCAAATTAGCATCAATAAAGTACTTATCTTATCTTTAAGGAATTTGGCGGGGATTATATCTAATCAGCAGCAGGACAGGTGCAAATAAGATACCGTGTGGAAAGGATTGTGCAGAGCGATGACACATAGCCTTCTGAATGGGTTAGTTATGCCGTCTGTGCAGCGTACATGCAGGAAACCCAGTCCTAATCATGCATTCATGCCTCGAATGGTTTTCTGATTGGAAAACTTGCCCCGCCCACTTCTTATATCAGAATATTGGATGGAAGCACATTTTCTTTTGCCGTTTTCTCTCAAACTTCTGTTAAAATGTGTGTTAACGTTGTACAGAAAGCTGTTTTATATGTAAGGCATGCATGAACTCTGCTGCTACTGGCCTTTATTCCAGGCCACATGCTACATCTATCTATCCATCGATCTATCATCAAGCAACAGGCTTCTCTCACACAAACACTATTTAAGTCAGCAGATGATAACACATGATCATTTCTGTTCTGCAAAACCAAAGTGAAATGCCTGAGGCTCCGGCTGCTCGTCGTAAAGTCATTTGAGTCTTTTCAGTTATCAGAGATGTGTAAAATAGTCCCACTTTTAAATAAACAGCTTGACAGATTGCTTACTCTACCTGACAATCTATATTACATTCCTTGATGTGTGGATGAATGGAGATGTGATACCCCCTCATTACCCACAAGTGATGTTAAATGCGGTTATTTTTGTATCATCGTAATAAGATATTGTTTTGATGTTAACTATTTTTACACAAGTGCTGACAGGAACTTATATTTAAACACGTATTAACGGTTGTTTTCTGCCCCGTTAGAGCCGGGTAATTGCTTTAAGGCGAGCAGAGGTGTTGGCTTCATTATCACCCCCATGCTAACAGCAGCAAGATGTTTTAGCAGCAACTGTGATTTCCCACACACACAAATCAGCGGAAGATAAAGGTCTCAAAACTAATCACACCTCTCCTCACTCGCCCCCGTGTGGGAGGCGAGGCTAACCCGCTACCTACCGCTCTTTTGTAGCGTCGTCGGCTCATTATCTTAATGCCATTTGATACTGAGTGATAGCCCGCCTCGCTGAAAAGGTCCCGGAGATAACGTCCCGCCATTTCATTTAGTTTTCTCCCTCTGACAACGTGTGAGATATGTCACCTGTGGAGAAAACACCTTTTCTGACACACTCCACAGAGGACGACATTTACCCTTTGTTTTAAAATCAGCATTATGCAAACAGATTTACCGTCTGGTGATCTGTGGGATGTCCCTAATATACAAACTATACTGCAGTAAGGAATACTTAACCCTCAAAATGATCAGGTGTGGATTGATAACTCAACAGGTTGAACATCTTAACTTGTCTTCTGCATTTACAGGGAAGAAAGAATAAAGAAAGTGAGAGAAATGTTCAATTGAAGTAACAAAGTCATATTTTTCACAATGATATGCTCAGTACTTTCAAAACACCTGCATATTTGCTCCAATCTTAATATTTTAAAGTCTCACGCTTTCACAGGCACAGTATTCGTCACTTTTTGACTTTTTTTTCTGCATTTAAAGTGAATAAAAAATCAAAAAAGTGAGAAAAATTGGTTCAATTTAAGTAAAAAAAGTCATTTTTACTCATTATATGAAAAAAACCCTGCATATTTGCTCAAATTCTAATATTCAACGGTCTCACGCTTTCACAGGCACAGTATTCGTCTGTGCAATTACTTTGTATGTTTTAACAAAATGACCAGTGGTGGATCGATTACTCAACAGGTGGGACTTTTTTTTACTTGTTTTACTAGATTTATAGGGAATAAAGAATCAAAAAAGTGAGAAAAATTGGTTCAATTGAAGTAAGAAAGTAATTTTACTCATAATTACATGAAAAAACCTGCACATTTGCTCCAATCCTAATTCAACAGTCTCACAGGCACAGTTGTTGTCCGTGGACTTATTTTAATAACGTCTTTGCAGGCGTGCATGAATAATAAATGTCTCTTGGTAACACAGGTTGAAGACTTGATGTATATTTGGGTGGAAATATCGCTTTATGGTGGCGTTTCATGAGGTTTTCTCACAACATTTCACACAATTACTTAAAGTTTTACACACATTTGATACGGGGTTGTTCTCTTGTTAAGTTGCACAATGTGTCAGTCATGTGTTGTGCAACCTGTGTAGTTATGGATATGAAAAAAGCCTTTTAACTTGATATGTGACACACGGCCTGTGGTTAACAGCGTCGAGGCATTAATCATCGTAGAGTGCTCCAAAAGCAAATCACACACTGACAGTAATTGCAGGGATGCCTCCCGGGCATAAAAACAACCACACATATACTTATATAAACACACACACACACACATAGGCTGAACAATGACCTGTATTGTTGTTGGCAATTACACTCTTTTGTTGATTCCCTGATTTAATGAAATCCGATGCTATTTGTTTGTAGTTGTTTTTGATTTCCTGTGTACACAATTTTGATAATCTAACTTCTAAAATGACTCAGATTTGATTGACAGGTCCCTGCTGCCTGACACACAGTTACTACACGTGATTTATTTAACGCTAACGACCACCATAAGGCTGGAAAGATGAGCCTTGCAGTCGTGAATCGGGGCTTAATGACCCTCAGTGTCCAGCGGCAGGTAATGAGTTATGGAGATGAGCGTAGCGACTGGGGAATGTTTTCCTGTCTGTCTACCCCTCACACACACACACACACACACACACACACACACACACACACACACACACACACACACACACACACACACACACACACACCCCAGCATGAGCACCTTCCTCTCATCTGGATGTTAACGCTTTCTCAGGCCTCAAACTGCAGACTTTCTGAAACACTCACAACAACAGTTAGTCGGGGGTTAACACCAGTTACGACGGAGGTGTCACACACTCCTGCCGTTTAAGTAAACAGTGTGTGTGTGTGTGTGTGTGTGTGTGTGTGTGTGTGTGTGTGTGTGTGTGTGTGTGTGTGTGTGTGTGTGAAGTCACAAGTGTCGGCTTGTGTTCTGATTCTCATGCCAATCC
>NW_011341016.1:0-8051 GCF_000735185.1 Notothenia coriiceps
GAGTACTTTTTACTAACTGACTTTTTTTATCGGTTTTGTTCACTTTTTTAAATCTACTTATTTTGTCCATACAAGTAAAAATAAAACTAAATCTTTTCCATACAATATAAATTAAAGAAAATAAACTTCACCAGGAGATTATTTACATTTTATTAAAGGGGACCTATCATGCATTTGATGTCTTTTATACATCAAGATGTGTCCCCGGTGTGTCGGGGAACTCACGCAGCGTCAGAAAATAAAACCCTCTCTCTTTTCCTCCGTACCCAAATCTCTAAAAACGGGGGAACAACGGAGCTGATCCAGATTTGAGTCCGATATGACGTAATATCTGAAATGTGGACCCACGGCCCAATCAGAAACGTTGCTATCAGAAACAATGCCCGACTGTTTTGGATGTAATATGGTCGGTGTTTACATTAGCATCGCTAACACTCAGAGCTAACCTGTACTGGAGAGCATGTGTGTGAAGAAGCAGGAAATCAAAAGGAACTCACCTTGTGGTATAACCGGCAAGAGAGAAAGCCTTTGAGCTCCATACTGTTTCAGAGAGAATCCTTGATAATCCATGATATGGCGTTTACTTCCCACAAAAACACCGGCATTATTCCTCAAGCACTCCTAAGATGTTGTCTTCATATTTAGCCTCTCCAATTTGTGTTGTAAAGCAACAACAATGTTTTAGATCTTGACTTAGTTGTTGTGTTTTTTTCTGCAGGGTTCAACACGTCGACTAACGTGGTCGTCCTGGCAGGAACCAACAGACCCGACATCCTGGATCCGGCTCTGATGAGACCGGGACGCTTTGACAGGCAGATCTATATCGGTGAGTCCAACACAATTATACATTTAAATATGAGCACATTTTTCTTCAAATAAAGGAACCAGTCAGAGCTGTTTTGAGTCCTACTATAAGAGCAATCTCAGAAATGTGTAAACAAAGAATCCTCAATGCACGGCAAAATGTAGTCGTGGCGTCCCGCAAGGCTCTGTACTCGGACATGTTCTCTTCCCCTTTTTATATTTTCCTGAAGCTTGTTTTTTTTCTCCCGTCTCCTCTCAGGTCCTCCAGACATTAAGGGCAGGGCGTCCATCTTTAAAGTTCACCTGAGGCCCATCAAGACGGACCCCACTATGGACAAAGACGGCCTCGCCAGGAAGATGGCCGCTGCCACGCCGGGATTCACCGGTACGTTTGTTTTAAATCGGAAATATCGCCAAGTAACTTGCACATACGAGGAATGTGTCTTGGTGTACTTGGTGCAAACTTAAACACAGTTAAAAAAGATTAATAAGTAAGAAAACTGTTATAATGGTGCAGTCAATCAGTGTGTTTTAACCTCAGGACGCTAAAATTAATTTTCTGAATCATCTGAGAGAAAATTACATCCATAACGTTGAATTTCAAATTATGCACAGTTTCTTTAATTTGCATTTGTCTTCATAGAGTTTGAAGTCGCGATTTGAGCACAGGTGCAAATGAACATTGAGCTACACTTATTTTATAGTATTATAACATTATTTTTAGTTTAGAAGCACAAATTAGGAGATGATATCTAAATCATGAAACAACTTGTTTGCTCTCCTTCTTGCTGCACGCAATGAAAGGCACAAATAAGTTTGGTTCCAAAATTAAGCGTAGAAGGAGAGCAAACAAGTTGTTTCATGATTTAGATATCATCTCCTAATTNTTATGTATAAATTGTATATAGTAATTTTATCTTCTATTTAAGAGTGTTATTATCATTATTTTGTTATACCGTTTTTACTACTGTTTTAAATGTTATTATGTTTAACTAACATAAAATAAAGGTTTGGCTTTTTCAAGTATGCCTAGTGTCTGTCCAATACTTGTAGTGGAGTGCTATGTTTACAATTTCTATACTTTTTCGTTCACCTGTTCGAAAGCCAAAAACAAAAATAATTATGAAACCTATACCTTAGTTGATATTAATGTAATGGTTATATTTGTATTATTTATCCACAGCACACAAACAATGAGTTTCAATAAAAATCCATATCGGTGACTTAAAAACTATCCCTGATTTAAAAAAAAGTATTTAATAAACTTGAAAGAAGTAAATAAGTTTTACTTAATATTTAATATTTAATAGAAATGTATTAATAGTTAACTGTATAACACAAGTCTTATCAGTCAATATCTCTAATGAATTAATGTTAAGATATGCAACACAAGCACTTTCATTCCTCTCATGTTCTATATACACTTCAATACTGACGGAGTTGGGATTCAATACTGCAATCTTGTGGATGTGTTTTCCGCCTCAAGAAATAAACAAATACATACTTTTTTTGAAACACTACTGTATATAAACACTTTTAAATGCTACAGAAGGGGAATTGGGAACAGGAGAATCGTTTTTTCTCCTCTTTTCTCCTTTTTCTTCCTTTTTCTTCTTCCCCCTTCTTCTTCCTTCTTCGCCCCCCCTTGCAAGACTATTGTTCCCCAGCTTTGGCGCAGTGGATAGAGCCTTGGTGTTTGGATCAGGGGGTCACAGGTTCAAACCCCACTGCAGTCAGCATGTCGTTGTGTCCCTGAAACACTTCACCCCAAATTGCTCCTGTGGGGATTGCCCACAGTATTGAGTATGTAAATCGCTTTGGATAAAAGCGTCTAACAAGTAACATGTTATATAATAAAAGACAATAATCTGATTTCCAACTTTGCCCTAAAACCTTAACTTCTCCTATGTCTGTATAATGCCACTGAGTATGAAGTCAGTACAGAGGCATGTACTGGGATTGCCTCAGCAAGTAAGCAATCTAATTAGATTTGAACAGTAAGATGGCCTCTGCTCTGTATTGATTCCACAGCTTGTTTGGTTGCTGTTTTGATTTGTTATGTATCAGAAGTTCACTACCCCAGTGGTTTGGCACTTATTCTCATACTCGCAGTCTGAATCATACATCATCATCTGCCCACTGTGGTGGTACACATGTTTGGCTGTTTGGAGTTCATCCAGGCATAACAAACCGAACAAGAACTCAGAATAGTAGTGATTTCTAAGGGTCAGCTGACTCTTTCACTGCTATTGAATGATTGTACATGGTTAAAAAAACTTTTGGATCACAGTAAATGATATATATTCTAATAGGTTTCCATGCTACGGTAGATTTTACAAAACAACAGATTATTTTCAGGATTTTCAGATATTTGTAAGTGGGGTTGTATGAGGTATTTATCCAATGTCAGTGTGTTAGACAGCACATCAGCAGTTTACAGAAGACACAACAAACACAAGAACATTTGCGACAGCAATACTTTTGTTGTTAGTTTTTTGCTCTCATTACATCTGATTTGATAATGATGGTTAGACATCAACATAGGCTATGATTACCTTAGACCACTTGTGTTAGCAATGTGTATAATCATCCATTGGTCCTATATGTTAATTGTAGCCTGCATGATTTTTAATTGTTTTTTTTCAGTATGATCTTGAAAAAGCACTCCCATACACAAATAAATGCGAGATACCAGTGGATTACTGGCTATAGTGCTTGGCATAGTGTCACTGTAAACAGCTGTTTAAAGGCTAATTACAGCAGTGAAAATAATCTCAACATACTTTACATAAAAAAAGCTGTTATTTATGTTTTTGGGTGGGCTTTTGTTTTATACACTTTGCTTCTGCCCCTGTTTCCAACAGTATATTGATTTGCTGCTGTGACGGTACTGTTTCTTTGACCTCTATCTAATACATTTGATATGTATAAGTACCTTATACAACCCTAATTTAACAGACATGAATGCAAACAATGGCTACAGTGCTCACAGACCCTACAGGTGAATCATTACTCTTCCAAGACAACGCCGCCAGTTCAGACGGCATTAACAGTGGTAACTTCACCAGGAGCGCAGTGAGAGCTACAGACAATAGCTAGCCAGTGAAGCACAAAAACAGGACTCACATGCGGTAAAATTGACATTTGACTCAAACTCTCTCTGAATTGGTTGGACCAATCTCATCCTTAATGCTCCGAAAGCCATTCAAACATCCAACAAGCAGTTCTGATGGAATATACCGGCACCTTACCAGTCCTGACCTCTGAGGGAATAGTGAATTAGAGTATCCAACATACAGAAAGATATCTTTTGAGCTGTCTCATTTCACATTTGACTGATTACATTGTTACTTTTCCACAAAAGACATGTAGGTTTGACGGTAAAAATCTCCATGTCCAATGAAGTAACTGTCCCGTTGATAACCAACTATCAGTACAGTATGTCACCAAGCTTTCAGGACCTGAGCAAAGTCATTGAGCAGTAATCTGGGTTTAACACACTTGTCAGTAGCCCATGGAGGACCATTGCTTGATTTTGACCACCTCTGCTGCTCCTAGAACTGGGCTTCAATGACTAATAGACACCTATTGGAGGTTTGGCCCTCTCTTGCAGCCTCTCAATGTGTTTGGTCTCTAGCTGCAGCCAGGTGTTCACACTAGTGAAGGGATCATTGAGCACGTCAGCATCATCCCGTAGATGACATATGGATGGTTCGAGAGCCAAGAGTGGCCCAGCTGGGCAGTGACGCACCATGATCCCAATTAACCTTGTCCTATATCTGTCTCCCAGTGTGTGGGGAGGTGTGCCAAAATACAGGAGAAAGGATTATGTTTGATTTAGGCCAGGGGATCATATTGATAGGCCTTGCTTGAATTGGCTCCTGCTTTACAGATTGTTGGACCTCATACCGAGATGGAGTATGTTGGGTTGTATCTGCCGAGTTAATTACTGAGATGAATCAGACCACCGCAGCAGGCTGAACACACGCATGCAGGAATTTGCTCTTATTCAGAGAGCATTAGTGAGGTTAAACATTGATTTTGTGGGTGTTTCTGTTCATCCCTAATGTGTTGGATGGGATTGAAGTTATTAAAAATAGAAATGTTGTAAATAAGCAATTCTCCCTTGTATTTTCGAGCACTTTTAACTTACAGGACAGCACTTTTGTCATAATTGAAATAACTCAAAAGCCCAGAGGTGTCACATTAAGCATTGTTGTTTTTAACATTTTAGCGTGCTGTTAGCTGAAAGCACAGCGTCACAGTGCTGCTGACATCCCTGTAGACTTTTGTCTTGTATTATCATGCAGTTTTCTTTAAATTGAAATACGTTTGTGAAGTACATCCATTTTCTGCAGAGGACAGATGTTTATGACTTTGATGATTCCTTGAAATTCATTGATCATTCAGGGTGGCATGATGCTAGAGACAACTAATTGAAAGCCTATGATCAGGCAGCGTGTTGGATTCTTATTTCAAAAGACATAATCCATTGTTCTAGGCTAAAAACACGTGTTCCTTTTTGTTTTATTGCCCCAGGTTTATCATCTCAACAAGGGTTGTTTTGTATAAAAAGGTAAAGCAGAAAATTACAGATATCAATGATCTTCAGAGCTGTCCGACTTTTTATAGTCCTTTGTTGGTTTTATTATTACTTCTCGATAGCAATTTGTTGGATTTATATTTGGTGCAGACAATCATGTTCCCCTCAGGATGAACTGTGATCACTGACAGTTCTCTGAATTGTTTGCATGCTAACACGATAAACTACACTTAACATCTTAATATGTATCTCAAGGCATCGCTATGCCAAAAAACAGCTTCATAAAGCACTGGAATGGCTGTGACCTCTAATTCTTGAGTACTTTTTCATCAAGCAATTCATGTCCTGCTAATACATTCCATTTATTTTTACATAAAGAATGCAAACATGATATCGCTTCATGCTTTCAATTTCCTTTCATCGGCAAATGTTGCTTATTTTGAAAGGACAACAAGCTTACTTTAGTGCCAGCACAATGTACGATGTATATGCTTTTGGAAACCTCTCACAAAGTAAAAGGGTTTTAAAATAAATGCTATCACCGTTATGATTTGATACCTGAGGATTGTCATGACTCTCCTTCATTTTAACATTGAATAACACACAGCACAGCAGAACATGTCCTTTTTAACGCCTATGACTGTTACTGCAGCAATGTTTTAGTATTCATATCAGAGAATGGGCATTAGTAATAGAAACATGACATCTCATTAGAAAGGTATGGCTTTGTTCCAAGTGCCACCAGTCTGCTGTCTGTTTACTACCTGCTGACGCACTTTAGAAATGAGTCTGGAGTTTTTAACTCCCACATATCTTGTCTGGGGTATACAGAATGGGAGGGTGGTGTTAACTGAATTATACTTTTTTTAAGGGTAAATGTATGATAAATGGAGCTGCTGCTTACAAATATGTTAGACTGGGAGGTGGAACATCGGGACTGAAAAATTGCTATGAATTCAGCCAGTTAGCCAATTGAATTTGCCTTTCCAAACCCTATTACTCTATTACTATTCTGAATACCTGCATGAGTCATCCTATGCTTTCCGCTAGATACATTGCTCCATTCCTTTTTTTAAATAATACTTTCTAATAGCAGCACATGCATATGCACATTTCCATCACATTGCTGAAACTATATAAGAGAGAGAGTTGTGTGAGGGGCAAGTGCAGTGTGTCTGTTTTGCTCCATTATATCATATATCATATCATCGTAGACGGATTTTCATGTTGGTTTTTTGAAATGTTTTTTGCTGTAATGAACTTGCATTGAACTTTGATTTTTTAACACATGTACGAACAAAACAGTGACTTCTGTATACCATCACACCCCTAGTTGGTAGCCTGTTACCTAGAACTCTTTCTTAAACTTCATTCCTATGCAATTAGCTTAAATAGCTAGGGGGCTAACTTCAGTGTATACTCTTGGTCAGTTATGAGATATCCAGGAAGCCTATCTAGGTTTTAAAGTCCCGGTTACCTAGTCTTGCTAGGATAGAATTGTAGCTTTATATTTAAAATGGGTCAAATAGAGCAGTGGTGGTTCAGTTATGTTGGGGTAACCTTCATAACATCAAACTTAACACCTGTGATCCACTAAACTATAAGTGAAAGTATCAAGACGCATGGTCTACTAAACAAGTCTGATTTCAAACCATAACTGGTGGGGGTAACGATATAGTACAGCGGATAAGCACAACAATTGTGCATTTTATGAGAAAAGCATGACGTTTCTAGCATAGTTAGTGCATACGATAAGGTTTATTTTCAGATGTGGAGGCAAGTCAGATTTGACCTGTGAGGACCGTGAGAGGTCAAATCCAAGATGGCCGCCAGTCTCTCGGGTCAAATGTTCAAACACGCTTAATTTTGGAACCAAACATTGTAGAAAATTATTTAAGGTGTCATATACTAAATTAGGGATGCCCAATCATTTGGTGATACTTTTGAGATGGCCAGAATTCACGAAAATGCATTTAGGTGAAGTTAAAGGTAGAAATTGACCAAAAATAAGCTGCCAGTTGAAGTTTGCAAAATTGCAAATTATTTATCGTGTGTGTGTGTGTGTGTGCTGGTGGCAGATGTGGCACAGTTATGTATTGTGTATATCCATGCTTCAATTAATTGGGTATAGATGCATTCTCTGTAGAGTTCTATGTTTTCTTGAGCCATAATAAATCCTGGATATTGACATGTAGCTTATGTTCCTGCCTTACCAATGATACCAATTTATCATCAGCTAGATAAATGACATCAAAGTAACAGTGAAATCCAAGATGGCCGCCAGTCCACTGTGTTTAATGTCCAATTTTTTTTCATTTTGGAACAAAACAATTCCTATTCATTTGATGATACTTTTGAGATCGCCAGATTTAAAGAAAATGAATTTAGATCAAGGACAAGGTCAAATTACATTAAAAACGTTTGGATCGGACCTATGCAATATAGTGAAGTGTGCTTCAATTTTGACACTATATTAGTGGTTCTCAAACTTTTTCTGTCAGGCCCCCCCTTTGGAGAAAAAACTAAGTCGGGTCCCCCCAACACAAATAGTCACGTAATGGGCCAAGTTAACATTTATTAAAATACATCAATATGAACGTGTGCATTCCTTTGCTAGAACAGTGATAAAACAATGCTCCAGAAGTCTGTGTGGTCAAAAAAATAAATACATAATACAATTGTGCAATCCCTTTGCTTGAACAAT
>NW_011341017.1:0-1804 GCF_000735185.1 Notothenia coriiceps
AGTGTATATCAGTATGTAGTGTCTCTACTTTAAAGAGTCCTCTCCTGCTGATGTTCAGGTGTATATCAGTATGTAGTGTCTCTACTTTAAAGAGTCCTCTCCTGCTGATGTTCAGGTGTATATTAGTATGTAGTGTCTCTACTTTAAAGAGTCCTCTCCTGCTGATGTTCAGGTGTATATCAGTATGTAGTGTCTCTACTTTAAAGAGTCCTCTCCTGCTGATGTTCAGGTGTATATCAGTATGTAGTGTCTCTACTTTAAAGAGTCCTCTCCTGCTGATGTTCAGGTATATATCAGTATGTAGTGTCTCTACTTTAAAGAGTCCTCTCCTGCTGATGTTCAGGTGTATATCAGTATGTAGTGTCTCTACTTTAAAGAGTCCTCTCCTGCTGATGTTCAGGTATATATCAGTATGTAGTGTCTCTACTTTAAAGAGTCCTCTCCTGCTGATGTTCAGGTGTATATCAGTGTGTAGTGTCTCTACTTTAAAGAGTCCTCTCCAGCTGATGTTCAGGTGTATATCAGTATGTAGTGTCTCTACTTTAAAGAGTCCTCTCCTCTCTGATTGGTTAGCTGGCCGGTTCTGTTGTGATTAATAATCTGCTTAGAGATGTCCCGCCCCTTAGCCTATCACGTACAATGTGTTGGAGTTCTAGCCAATAGGAGCGTGAGTGTTTCATAGTGATGTCACTGTTTTTTGGCAGCAACCAAAAGAGTATTTTTCTACGAGTAGAAAATGAATCTGCACTTATTCTGATAAAACTCTTGCGATAACGGCATTGAGTACTTTTAATATTTGAAGTACATTTGACTTATTTTACCTACTTTCACAACTCCAATTCAGGATGTTTTCTTTTTCACTGAGTAGCACTGCAGTGAAGGTTCTAAATATGTATCTTATGATTGTAATATGTATTCATTTCTACAGCGTGACATATCTATGACCTCTGATAACTGTGATATTATTGAGTTAATACGAAGAGCATGTGATGTTTTTCCCAACGTTCTGTTTAACACAAATCATGAATCATCCTCTTGTCCTCTTGTGTACCTCCAGCGTTTATGGGCAATAATAAATATAAAACCCTGAGAACCTGTACGCAGCTTTTAAAAAGAAAAAAGATCATTAACCTTTTACTGCCAGGCGAACAGAAAGACACTCGTATCTTCCAAAAACATCGACTGCTCAGGAAGCGACACAGATCTCAACGCTGATTCTAAGAGGATTGGTTTTACTGATCTTACAATATTTTATCATTTTAATATCTCAAATTTATTATTTTTAAATCAATGGAAGGAACAGGTTAGCTGGCCGGCTCTGTTGTGATTGGTCAACCGCTTAGCCCCTTAGCCTATCACGTACAATGTGTTGCCAATAGGAACGCGAGTGTTACGCTGTGATGTCACTGTGTTCCGGTTAGTAAATGTTGTACTTATAATTATGTTACAGTAATATTTCCATTTTGCTTCTGCAAAACATCTGCTGAAGTGTCAAAATATACAATATAATATATTTATATTTTAATAATTTGAAATGGGTTTATTCATTTTTTTTTAAATATAATTCAAAAGCGTTTGTTTTTTGGCTTTCTTTTTTATTTATGGATGAAAATAAATGTACAACTTAGTAGCCTTTTTTTGTATACGACTGTATTTTCTCCATTATTAGGAATTATTTGACGAACTCTTGGAAATTAAATGTGTTCCCGGCTCGATCACATGCATTACCGCGGACAGGAGGACAAGAGGTTTTTGCGTCTCCTTCTCGCAGTCAAACGGTGTTAAAACTCACGCTGCATCTCTG
>NW_011341017.1:1908-3042 GCF_000735185.1 Notothenia coriiceps
GTCGATTTTGATGATTGACACATTTTTAACCGTTAGAGCCAATAGAATCGAGGGGAAGTTCCTAAAATCCATCTAAACATGACCCATTGGTGAATGAGTGATGCATAGCCAGAAAGCCCAAAACCGAAAGCTGGGTTGTAGCTATAATAGTGCTAATAACAGCTAATATGAAATCTCCGTTTTTGACAAAAATGGAATGATGGATTATCAGTAATCCTTTCAAAGTAACACAGACACATTGGATTAACCTTCAGCAGCGTCTTTATGGTTTTAATGCCATCGCTGCTGAAGGTTAATCCAATGTGTCTGTGTTACTTTGAAAGGATTACTGATAATCCATCATTCCATTTTTGTCAAAANCAGTTCTGAAGTCTCTACACTGGCTTCCTGTCAGAGACTTCATTCTGCTGCTGGTTTATAAAGCATTGAATGGTTCATTCTGATCTGCTGCTACATTATGATCCATCCAGAACTCTCAGGTCTTCTGGTCTGCTTTCGGTCCCCAGAACCAGAAATAAACCTGGAGAAGTTCAGTTATCCAAACATCTGGAACAAACTCCCAGAATCCTGCAGGTCCTTTTAAATCCAGTCTAAAGAACTGTTCATATCTCACACTGCACTGTAACTTTATTCATGTTTTATTTTATTCCTGGGTTATTCTATATTAGCTTGTTTTATGTACATTTTGTAATTTTTATTTTGTAAAGTGTTTCCGCTGCACTATTTCATAATGATCTTAATGTCTTTCGTTTCAGTAAACTTTGAATTGCCTTGTGTTGAAAGCTGCTGTATAAATGATCCTTGGCTTTAGTTTCCCTATTTATTAACTTCATTTTATCAATTGATTTGTTTTCATGCATTTAATTCATTATGAAATATCAATATTCAGTATTTATTTCCCCTACAGAAAAATAAATAGCAAAATAAAGACAAATGAATAAACAACTTAGGGAATATTAAAATAAATGTACTGACACACAGTCAGTCTGACAGTCAGTCAGATGAAGCACAGCGACCGCTTTCATGTGTGTGTGTGTGTGTGTGTGTGTGTGTGTGTGTGTGTGTGTGTGTGTGTGTGTGTGTGTGTGTGTGTGTGTGTGTGTGTGTGTGTGTGTGCGTGAGCTAATCATATAG
>NW_011341017.1:3090-5855 GCF_000735185.1 Notothenia coriiceps
AGTGAGGAACCAGTGTAAAGACCTCAGAACTGGACTGATCCTCTTTCTTAGTGTTAGAGAGGAACCAGATTAAAGACTTCAGAACTGGACTGATCCACTTTCTTAGTGTTAGAAAGGAACCANCTTTCGGCCACTAATCGAGCTGTTGTTTTGTCTGTCTGATTTTTGTTTGTTATGTTTGTTTTTGCCCTATTACTTGTAAAGCGACCTTGGGTCCCCTAAAAGGCGCTATATAAATCCAAGCTATTATTATTAATATTAGAACTGGACTGATCCTCTTTCTTAGTGTTAGTGAGGAACCAGTGTAAAGACCTCAGAACTGGACTGATCCACTTTCTTAGTGTTAGTGAGGAACCAGTGTAAAGACTTCAGAACTGGACTGATCCTCTTTCTTAGTGTTAGTGAGGAACCACTGTAAAGACTTCAGAACTGGACTGATCCTCTTTCTTAGTGTTAGTGAGGACTCGAGCAGCAGCGTTCTGAATCAGCTGCAGCTTTCTAATAGATTTTTTAGTGAGACCTGTGAAGACACCATTGCAGTAGTCCAGTCTACTGAAGATAAAAGCATGGACACGTTTTTCCAAATCCTGCTGTGACATTAGTCTTTTAATCCTAGATATGTTCTTTAGGTGATAGTAGGCTGATTTAGTAACTGTTTTAATGTGTTGAAACTCAGGTCAGAGTCCACACCTAGATTTCTGGCTTTATCTGTTCTTTTGAACAATGCAGACTGAAGCTCAGCGCTAACTTTTATACGTTTCTCCTCGCACTATTTTATCTTTTTTATATGTTCTATGTCCTTTATATTTTCATGTTGGAGGAGCCTGTGACTTCAGTTTTTCATTGACATATCTACAGTGTAGCTAATGTGCACACGGCAATAAAGCCTTGAATCTTGAATCTTGGCTCCAAAAACAATGACCTCGGTTTTATCTTTGTTTAATTGGAGAAAGTTCTGACACATCCAGGCATTGATTTGTTCAATGCATTTACTCTTATATATTTGAATTGGAGCATAGTCTCCTGGTGACATAGTTATGCATAGCTATGCTAACTTATTGTGTTGTTTTCCATTATCTGAGCCTTTGGTAGCATGTAGATGTGAAAAAGATGAGGCCCCATGATTGAGCCTTGAGGTACCCCACATGTTGGGCGGTGCTGTCGGTTGAGCTTGATGTGTTGGGTGGCATATCTCTTCTGTCTGGGGCCCCCAGAGTGTCTTGGGGTGCACTGGCTATGGTAACTTATTTCATTGTCATCCATTAACTAAGCTAGTGGTAGCATGTAGATGTGAAAGAGAAGAGGCCCCAGGATGGAGCCTTGAGGAACCCCACGTGTCATATTAGTCAACACTGATGGTGATCAATGTTATAGTTGGTGATTCCTTGATCTGGCCTTTTCTTTTGCTTTTTCTACATTCCTGAATGAAGCTGACTTTTCGTGTTCCTATTTGGATCCAAAGAGTATTACCTGAGGTTTATCTTTGGCTAATGGAATAAAGTTCTTACACATGCAGTCATTGATTTGTTCAATGCACTTTATAAATACTTAAATTGGACATTAGTCTCCTGGTGAGGTGGTTATGTAATCTACATAGCTATGGTAACTTATTTAGTTGTTTTTCATTATCCGAGCCAGTGGTAGCATGTAGATGTTAAAGAGAAGAGGCCCCAAGATGGAGCCTTGAGGAACCTCACAGGTCATATTTGTCCACTCAGATGAGTAGTTAGCTATAGAAACAACGTTTTTCCTGTCCTTTGAGTAGGATTCAAACCAGTTTAGAACTGTTGCCGCAAGTCCCACCCAGTTTTTCAGTCAGTCTAGTAATATGTTGTGGTCAACAGTGTCAAATGCAGAGCTGAGATCTAATACAATTATTTGACAGGCCTGATATACTCAGAAAATATTGAATATCTTTTATTTGAAATGTTCATGTTTTGTCGCTGAGTAAAACAAAAATAATACAAATACAATCTGAGTTATTTAACACTCGTTTACAGCCCTGACTTCATTTGTTTTTATTTTTTTTAAACTATATTTTCACTATCAGTCATCGTGTGGAGGTGTGTGTTTCTGCTCTCTGATTGGCTGCTGCTGTTTCCACAGGATGCGGTGGTTCGCTGCACCGAGGCGAGGCAGGAAGTGTGTGTAGGTGTGTGTGGTCTGTCTCTGCGCTCCTATTGCTGCTTATACTTCCTGCTTCTGCAAGTATTAATCTGTAATGCTGCTGTGTTCCCAGCCGTGCAGATGTACATGCATGCATGTTGTGTTGATATGCAGATTATTGCACATCAATGCAAATTATTGTACGTTATTGCACATGAATGCAGGTTATTGCACATGAATGCAGGTTATTGCACATGCATGCAGGTTATAGCCCATGAATGCAGGTTATAGCACATGAATGCAGGTTATTGCACATGAATGAAAATGATTGCACGTTATTGCAGGTTATTGCACATCAATGAGAGTTGCAGCAGCAGAGGATGAAGTCTTTCATGACCTGAATGTTCCTCTTCCTGTTGATCTGGTGTGTCGGCTGCAGTTTAAAGAGGTCACACACTCACACATACACACACAGTCACACATACACACACACACACACACACACACACACACACACACACACACACACACACACACACACACACACACACACACACACACACACACACATACGTACACACACACACACACACACACACACACACACACACACACACACACACACACACACACACACACACACACACACACACATACAC
>NW_011341018.1:0-6607 GCF_000735185.1 Notothenia coriiceps
TGAATAAAGAAAAACAAATGGTGAAGAGGACTACATTGTAGACAATTGTGACTGCTAGGCAGAGGTGGGAAGTAAGTAGATGTACTCAAGTACTGTACTTCAGTACAATTTGGAGGTACTTGCACTTTACTTGAGTATTTCCATGTTATGCTACTTTGTACTTCAACCCCCCCTACAATTCAGAGGTAAATCGTGTTCTACATTTATTTTGTACCTTAGTACTTTGCAGATTTGGATTAATGATGTGAAATATAATCAACTCTTAAAGGTAGGGTAGGTAATTCACTTCAGAAACACTTTTTGTTATATTCCATGGAATGCTCTTAACATCCCGATAGCAATGAATACATTAAATGCTTTGACAATAAATACATACAAATATTTTATCTGTGGAAGCCGTGGCGCTGTAAAAAGCTAGACCAATTATCTGCCTCGGCCCGCGGCAGATAACTGGATGGCCTACCTGCCTGACAAACTTGTCTCGTGCCCTCATTGGTCATGTGCGCGTTCGTGTGTGTTGGAGGAGGGGCTCTGTAAGGAAGAGGCAGATTTTTTTCGGTTGTGTACTTTCAGATTCTAGCGCACTCGAGCTGGTTTCTACATTCTTACCTACCTTTAAATCAGACTTTAGTTCCACCTGGAGTAAATTCACAAGCTACCCTGCAGCGTACAAAGTCATTAAAACTACCTTCACCAGCTTTTTTATTCACTTTATTCCTCCTGCTTTATTCAGAAGAAACTCTAACGAAAGAAAGTGAGGTATCAAACTGTTCAGCTCCTCTTGCTCCTCCTGCTGACGGGGAGCAGCTGATGACCTTTGGGTTTCACAGGGAGCAGCAGGATTTATCCCTGTAGAAACCGCATCGTCTGATCACTGGGGGAGTTGTGAAAATGAGTCACATGCACTCTAAATCAGCTTGAAAATAGCATTATAGGTCACTCAGGTGTTGAGGTCGGTGACCAGAATGGGAGAAGGAGTGCATTTGTAAAAATAGCTGAGCGGTTCCTCTGAAGGTCCGGCTGTTCAAAGACATATTCAGCTAAATGAAGCACAACGTGCACTCGACATTCTCTCTGTCAGTCGTGAGCAGCATACACGGCTCTGTGGTGACGGTGATACGGTGTTTTTTTAAATGCCACGGACTGATATTGAATTATTTAGACTTTAGTTCGATGTAATTATGCAAATACGTACTCTACATTTGCATGATACATAGAGGAGGGCCATCCCAATGTGTGACTGTATTAGAGATAAGAGCCCCGCTGACCTTCTCCCGAGCCTTCTAAGCATCCAAAGGATAGAAAAACAGCTGTATGCTGAATCCCTGGGATCATAGCTGAAGACTACAGGGCTAAATGAATTTTATTTATTCAGGCTCTTGAGATTAATGCGCCTGTGTGAAGGAATAATTGCGAGCAGCTACAATCAGGTGCAGAGTGGCATGTCAATCTACTTAATTATTGTTAATTATTTTGGAGAATAACTTTCAATTCCAAAAGCCTTAAAGAATACAGGCCAATCTACATTCCTGGAAATTAAATTACTGCATTATTCTCCCAGTTATGTAGTTAAATGTTAATCAATCTTGCAACCACTGGCTATTGGTCTGATGAAGCCTTTGGGGGCAATGGGCTAAGAAATCCTTTTAATATGATGGATACATTATTGTACTGGCCTTATTATGCTCATTTCCAGTTTCTTATATGTATGTTGTGTCTCTACTGGGACATGTTTCCTTGCTTTAATGTCCAAAAAGATCTGCCTGTGCTGCAGCACCTCTTTTCACCCTCTGTCTGAAACCAGAGCCCAGTCTGCTCTGATTGGTTAGCTGGCCGGCTCTGTTGAGATTGATCAACAGCTTAGAGATGTCCCGCCCCTTAGCCATGAACAATGTGTTGGAGCGCTAGCCAATAGAAGGCCGAATGTAACAAAGTGATGTCACTATGTTGTTGAAGTAAACAAAAGAGTCCAACAGAGGAGTTTTAGGTAGGGGGGGGGGTCGGGGGGAGTGTTTGTGAGCCAAACTCCTTCTGGACTTTGGGATTGTAACCTTTGCAGACCGTTAACATGCACAACAATCTAAAGGAAAGGGAAACCCCCAAAAAGCTTAAAAGGGCCCTTTAAATCAATGGAGTACAAGGCATACAGACAAAATGATATGCCGTCAGCTATTTTTACCGATGATATTCTATAAATACCCCTTGTTTAAGTTTAATTCTGTTTCTATGGATACGGTTTTGTTGCTATGTGACGGAGTTGACAGTTGGGGAGTGTATGTAGCGTGTGAGGCGTAAATTATGAATGTAAATTCACTTTAGACTTAAATGTTGTTTTTCAACTTCATCCCGTAAAAGGTTGGTCTCTGGCTTATTCCTGTCCCAGCTGGACTACGGTGATACAATCTATAGATTTGCCTGTCCCACTGTTTTGGCCAAACTTGACCCACTCTACCATGCTGCACTATATCAAATGCACCCTATAGGACTCATCATTGCAAACTGTATAGCCTAACTGGATGGTCCTCACTTAGTATGCGTAGGATGCAGCATTGGTTTTTATTAATGTATAAAGCCATTTTAGGTAAGCTTCCAATGTATGTGCCAGATTTGCCCCAGTTTGTGACTCACAACCTCAGATCCAGTGCCTGGATACGGTTCCAGGTACCTGCGGACTGAGGCTGGTAAAAGGATTCTTTTTTATGATGTTCCTTGGTCTTGGAATGACCTTCAATCACGCCTCAAACTGACGGCACTTGTCTCAATAGCATGTTTTAAATTGAAGTTGTCTGAAGTCCTTACCACCAGCTGCTCTTGCAGTAATAAGTACCGGTAGTACCTTTCTTCCTGTCCTAATGTGCACAATGTAGTGACTGCTTTTCGTTTTGTTTTCTTAGTTATGTTCTCTGTATTTTATATGTTTGTGTTATGTGTAACGTTGCTGCCTTCTTGGCCAGGTCAGCATTAAAAATGAGATTTTATCTCAATGCTTTTATCTGGTTAAATAAAGGTTAAATAAAAATAAAAATACAATAACAAAAAAGGAACAAATATCGTTTTTCCATTTATTTCACAATAAGGATATCATTGAATCCATGTTATTTATAATTATATTATAATACGGATATTGATTTTTGTAGAATAAGCCTTATGTATTCATGGCTGAAATTCAGTTGTAGATTGAAGACACTCACTGCTTTTTTCTGCAAATATTCTCCTCAAATCAGATTTCTAATTATCCCGAGGTCGATGGTGAGGATTAACGCCGACTATGGGCTGTTTGTCAAAGGGCTTAGAATTGACCAAAAACCCAATTAGTCCCCGTTCATTAATTCAATGGAACTGCTTTCCTCTTGTGTTTCAGCATTTCTTTGTTTTTTAGATTAGGCTTCACAGAAACAAAGTAATTAAAGACAGATCATAAATATGCCAAAAATAATATAATTTGTCCTCGCTTTTTCCTTCTGTTCTGCCTCTCTATCATCTGTAATTGATGTGCTCCCGTCGGCTGTCAGTGTCGAGGAGATGTCTGTTGATCACTATGTCTTTGATTACAGCTTCAGAAATAACAGCTTCCCTCTCAATGTGTGCAGGACTTCCTCTGTCTGCTCCGCTGTGTGCCGTTTAATGAGCTCCTCTGTTCCTTTGATGCCTTTCTGTGATAATCGTTATAACAAAGCTTTGTTCCCCTTGAAGGGTTAGTCATTAAACTCAACCATTTATCAATTTGAATGTATGCTTTCTCCATCCTTAGGTTATCAAAGCAAAAGCTTTTTCAATATGGGAATATGGGAGCTACCGCCTGGTGATAGATAGTATTATCATTCTTATAACCATTTACATATTAGATGATGACATAACCTTTTAGAAATAATTCTGTGGAATAATAAACCCATGAAATCCATCGTTCTCTACTGTAGGTAACATAACTCGAGAAGGCTCTATTAAGCTTTTTGGAGTGTTCCCTTGTGTGTTATATGTGTGTGCCTGTAAATGGTCTGCAAAGGCTAAAAGTTTATCTCGGTAGAGGCCCAAAATACAATTATGAAAATTAGCATAATGTGATGTCCTCTTAAACAATTACCTTATTCATTATTTAGACATTATTTGACTCTACGTTTGAAGCAAAATACATGTTGTTGTGACTTTTGCATTTCATTTTGTTATCTGAACAACTTAGGTCTCTTATGTACGACGGAGTATTAGGGCCACACTTAGAAAAAAAAAACAGAGAGATTTGGAAAATAAAGTTGTAATAATACGAGAATAAAGACATAGTTACGAGAATAAAGTTATAATTACGAGATTAAAGTTGTAGTTTCACAAGTGACTTGAGAAGGAGACAACTGCAGCGTCCTGCAATACAATGAGGAATGTGGAGCATCTTGTGAAGCAGTACTTTAGTTTAGGTTTCTCAAATAACGAAATACTTAATCTTTTGGCATCAGATTATCATAAGTATTAGAACTTTGAAAAGGTTGTGCAAGAAACTGTCTATTATTTCGGAGAAAGAACCAAACGGACTTGGAAGTCCGCTTCTCAAGTCACTTTAGATAAGCCAGCCCTTTATTAGTATATAAGTGCTTTGTTAGCAGTTTCTTTGTTAGTAATTCTATCGCTCGAAGTGGAGTCGAAAGAGATGAGTTTTCCATCTGCGCCGGAAGATGTGTAAGCTTTCTGCTGTCCTGATTTCAATGGGGAGCTCATTCCGTTTCCACTACGAGGCTATCGTTCGACTCCTTTTGGATCCAAAGCCTTGATTACAAGTCTCATCGTTTCTTGTGAAACAACAAATCCCCTTTGAACAGCTCGTAGATGTAACCAAATCGTTGGTTACATCTACGAGCTGTTCAAAGGGGATTTGTTGTTTCACAAGAAACGATGAGACTTGTAATCAAGGCTTTGGATCCAAAAGGAGTCGAACGATAGNCTTTATTGATCCCAATTTGGGATATTTTTGTGTTGCAGCAGCATAAAAAGACATGGCATCGTACAATACAAATGTAAAGACAAGAAAGTAGAAAACCAACATGTTGAATTTACAAATTAACAATAACAAGATATAAGCAAGGTATTATATTTACATAAGTATGTGACAGATGGAATATTCAATATTAGACTGAATATATAAATGTAAAATGTACAGTGAAGAGAAAAGAGATCTAACTATGGAAGTATTGTACAATTTAAAGTATTACATTGTACTAGTTTATATTTATATTCCACTACAGTTCAGAAGACAATGTTTTTGCTACATTACAGTTATTTAAAAAAATGAAGTTACTATGTAAATCTACTAATAAATACAAATATTGACATATAATTATAAATACAGATATACAGTACAGCATCAATATATAAAGTAATTCATATTAGCTCTACCTTCAACAGCTTTAATAAACGCATCAATGCCTCAATCATAATACAATAATTTATGATTATGAAATGAGCCATTACGCATAACAACTACTCTTACTTTTGGTCATTTAAGTGTTATTTGATGCCAATACTTTGTCTTCTTTTTCTTAAGTAAGATTTAAAATGGATGACTTTGACTTGTAACAGAGTACTTTTAATCTAAATACATGAGTACTTCTTCCACGCCCTTCTATAAGTAGAATATATTACACATAGCGTGTCAAGATCTACGAGACAGTACACACATTATGAGTATTTGTACATCATAAGAATATTATTTTTTTATATTCTGACCTTTTTTTTATAATGAACTCAACTTCCCATGTTAGCTGTTTTCTAAAAGTCCATATTGTGTTTGAGCGAAGGCTTGTGGGGGGTCGTCCATCTGGCGAGCGAGAACCGACACCAAAGGCCTCCTGTTCCTTCATCTCACATAAAAAGGGAATCCAAGACCTCATTTACGTCCAGCAGAGAGCGCGTCTGATGCCGTGAATCTGAGTCCAACTGGTGCGAGTAACCTTGTAGTCTTCATGAAGAAACGGCACATGTTCTTAGTTTGAGAAGAAATCAAAAAGCTTGTGCTAACATCCCTTAAGCACGACGGAGTATTAGGGCCACACTTAGAAAAAAAACCAAGAGAGATTTCGAGAATAAAGTCGTAATGTTACGAGAATAAAGTCGTAGTTTGATAAGTGACTTGAGAAGCGGACTTGGAGGAGATTGTCTCCTTTCTGCAGGAGGAAATGGCTGGTTCTGGCCGACTACATTACATTATTGCATTTAGCTGACGCTTTAATCCAAAGCGAATTACAATAAGTGCATTCGACCAACAAGATACAAACGTGAAGAATACAGAATCATATAAGGTCATCAAGTTTCATAGAGCGAAAACGTTTCAAGTGCTACTCAACATGCTTTAGATAAGCCAGCCCTTTATTAGTATATAAGTGCTTTGTTAGCAGTTTCTTTGTTAGTAATTCTATCGCTCGAAGTGGAGTCGAAAGAGATGAGTTTTCCATCTGCGCCGGAAGATGTGTAAGCTTTCTGCTGTCCTGATTTCAATGGGGAGCTCATTCCGTTTCCACTACGAGGCTATCGTTCGACTCCTTTTGGATCCAAAGCCTTGATTACAAGTCTCATCGTTTCTTGTGAAACAACAAATCCCCTTTGAACAGCTCGTAGATGTAACCAA
>NW_011341018.1:6724-10754 GCF_000735185.1 Notothenia coriiceps
TGGTGATGGTAATTACTTCTAGGAGTACATGCAATATGTGGTACTGAAGGAAAAGCCAGTGAACAACCAATGTGAGTATGATTCATCCTCTGGGGACCATGAATGTCAGCTCCAAATCTGTACAGTATGGATTGAAGTGGAGCATAGAGCCCCATTGGTTAAATTTTTTTTTTTAGTAACTTGGTTTGCAAATCACTTGACCTTAAGTCCCTTAAGAACACTAAAGAACTGACACAGACGGACCCCCGACTGTTGAGTCGCCTCACGTCTCCTGCGTTTTGGCCATGTGTCGCACTGGAACACACCGCAAAGACTTCAGATGACGGCCAAGGAGCACGTATGAACTGCGCATGCGTGAGTGGCAATAACTCTCCTTACCAGCAGGCGGCGGTAGTGTGTATTCATCATTCACAAGAGGCAACAACCGGAACAACCGGAAGACAGAGAGAAGAAGAACAGACTCCGTGATGACCGAGAGAAGAAGAACAGACAGCGTGATATAAACAAACAACAAATAGCGTGTTCCATGTTCACTCTACAGCGAGAAGCTCATGGGGCTTTCCCCAACCTGTGTCGAGAGCTGGAGTTAAAGGAAATCTCAGATTCGCCTTCTTAATAGTTTGTTCGGGTCCCTCACTTCCGTTTCACTTCTCATGCACTGATTCGCTAAGCTGAACAGCCAATCAGAGTGATTTATTTTGCCGACAGCCTTTAGCCGACTGCCGAGTTTTCGGCCGAAAAGGTGTCGGCACGGCTGAAAAGACACAACGGTGCGGGACACACCAAGACACACCAATCTGAGTAGGGCGTGTCGACGCTCATCGTCGGCCTGACCCCCATCGACGCCGATTCGACATGTTGAATCGGGAGGCTGTCGGCTAAATAAATCATTGGCTGTTCAGCTTAGCGAATCAGTGCATGAGAAGCGAAACGGAAGTGAGGGACCCAAACAAACTATTAAGAAGGCAAATCTGAGATTTCCTTTAACTCCAGCTCTCGACACAGGTTCGGGAAAGCCCCGTGAGCTTCTCGCTGTAGAGTGAAAATGGAACGCACACGCTATTTGTTGTTTGTTTATATCACGCAGTCTGTTCTTCTTCTCTCGGTGTATCACACAGTCTGTCTTCCGGTTGTTGCCTCTTTTGAATGAAGTCTTTGCGGTGTGTTCCAGTCCGAAACATGGCCAAGACGCAGGAGACGTGTGGCGACGGGAGGCGACGTGAGGCGACGTTCCATCGGGACGTGTTCTCTGGTGTTCTTTGGTGTGTAAGGACCTTTAGATGTAAAAACTTTATAAGGCTGATTGACAGGAATTTAAATTCAAGGATTATACAGAGTCTCAAAAACATTATTTGGTGTTGCCAAGTCACACATTTTTCAAAGTTGACTTGGGATTTCTTTCTTTCAAAATGTTTATGTGATCAAAAAACATGATATTTTTGTATGTATAAGGCAAAGACAGATGTGGACCGTTGTTTCTGCAGAAAGGAAGCAGATAGATGTTAAATGGTTTCTGAGCTGAAACCACGGATGCTACTTTATTCTCCTTTGAGACATCGCTACAGCTGAGTGCTTGTGAAATGTGAGAGGAAGGGAAGTCAGATATCTATGTAATTTGACTTACAGGCAGCACTTGATGCTGGACAACCAACAATACTCGCTAATGAGGAATACATGGTAACATGAGATCAAACACATTGTGAGCAAACGCCTGAACACCAAATATGAAACTGCTTCTACTGAGTTTTAATCAAAAAGTACAAATGAATAATGCATTGGCTAACCACATAACACATAGGTTTTAAGAATAACTAAATATTGCTAAGCAGAAGCCTTGAATCCAAATTGAAAGCACTTGTTATGTTTCTTGAATATATGTATACAAAACAATGCAGGACTTTAATCAATATGCCTGGCATGTTATTTTATTTAGATTTCCTGAAA
The DNA here is from genome assembly GCF_000735185.1 of Notothenia coriiceps. Taxonomy (NCBI): domain Eukaryota; kingdom Metazoa; phylum Chordata; class Actinopteri; order Perciformes; family Nototheniidae; genus Notothenia; species Notothenia coriiceps. Next base: position 8,669 of record NW_011341018.1, read on the forward strand.
TAATTAGACTGCTTTCTCGGTGTTTTCGGTACACAACATGGTTGGAATAACAAAAAGTAACATGTATTATGCATGTAGATTGTATAGGTCTGAATTTTAAAGTACAGTATGAGCTTGTGGGCAAAATAACTTGTGCTATATTCAAAAATACCAACTACTATGGCTTCAAAAATTACCATAGACCCCAATTCTGACCAGTTACTCTGACAGACAAGTGATACCAATTCAGTAGTACAGGGTATGAGCAGTGGTGGAATATAATATAATAATAATAATGTACTCAAGTACTTAGTGCAGCCAGTAGGTAACAAGATGTGACCAAGTCATGCTCATGAAATTGGTTTATGGTGGACTCATTTAAAAACACCTAATTGTGGTTAAACACCAAACACTTAAAGCAGCTTTCCACAATATATTCTTTACTTGAAATTCCACTTACCGTGATTAAGTCAGTTGCTGCCAGCAGTCTCAAAAAAGCTCAAACTGCGCATAATGGTAACATGACTCCTGTTTAACAGAAACAAAGATTTTAAAAGGTTTTCTGAATACATATGATTAGTAAATATGACTTGAAGTCAGACTACACAAATAATTCACCCTAAGATTCAAGAAATATATAAGTACTTGACATTTGATGGTAGCCGATTGTTGTTGTAAATTTGAGTACTTTTTTTGCTAGTGTTGCAGCTAACTTAGCAAACATTTGATGTGTCCTTACCACATTTCAGTCAGGGAACAGGTTTAAATACAGCTGCCCGACTCAGGGACTAGCATGATAATTCAACTTTAAATGTACTTGAAATCAAAACACATATGAATTGCTCAAACACGCAAAAGTCAGTCAGGCTGAGGGACAGAGGTCTGATGTTCAGCCAGTTAGAACGTACAGGATGAGCTACAGTATATCAGCTTTTACAACACACAACATGGCTAGTAATGAGTGAAAGGAAAGCTAGTGGGTGTTTCTCAATGTCGAGGACGCTTCCTTGGTAGGACAAGTCCCTCCGAGTCAGGTCCTTCAGAAGCGATGCAAGAATCCTTCCTAGCCTCGGAAAACGAAGAATTGTGGAACAGGCTAACAGGTGTGCGTCATATGCGGGGGCCCGCCTTAAATGGAGTGCGATTTCCGGCAAAGATTTGGAAATTGGTCCGTGCGCAAAGCATTGTGGGGATTTTAAGACGGCGAAGGATACACATTTGCAGCCTAGAAATTTCCCGCAACAAAGGATGCCGGCCTCGGTAGAATTCCAAGCATCCTGGACATTGGAACAGTCCTTCGGCGGGACTCGATGACGTAGCATCCTTGAAATAGTGGCTCTGGAGCATCCTTCCTCGACATTGAGAAACACCCCAAATATGTGTGACAGGGCTGACGAGGTAAGTGGAAACAGGTGAGCAGGTGAGAGAGAGTCAGGTGACGTGAACAGGTGGGAAGGTCTGAGGGCATCTAGTGGATCGATCGGGAATAGCAAGTCAAGGATTTCCTAGCATGGGCTTGGAGGTAAGAAGTGGTTGGAGACAGGGTCCTGGGTGCAGACTGAGAAATATAAAAACTACGAGACAAAAGTTGTTACAGTAAAACCACAAAGAAAGAAAGACATAGGGGGAATTCAGTTCTTCACTCTGTTAGTATTTACATTACACGTTAGGTCAAATGAAGACATGCAAAAACATGACTTATGGTCCGATTGAGACTTGAACTGGCGACCCTACAGACTACCTCAAAAGGGTCAAATTCATGGAGGCACTGGAAAAGTCAGGGGGTCACTGAAGTCATTTGGATACATCGCGTGAACATCATTTTGTACCAGTCCATAAGATATAATAAGACATTTGTTTATTAAGTATATGTCTAGATACTTTACTTGATAAATATAACTTTAGCCTGTCATTTCATCTTCAGCTTCCTCTTGTGGAGTTCATGAATGTCAAAGTCTATCTTAACGAAATGTCATTTATATCTATTAAATCCTTTTTTTGGGTTATTTCCACTTATTTAGTTTCCATCTCTAAAGGCAGACAGCTAGTTTTGTGGGGAAAAAACATAGACAATTCACTCTTTTACTCTTGTACTGAACAATCCAGC
>NW_011341019.1:0-10097 GCF_000735185.1 Notothenia coriiceps
ATTTCGCAACTTCCCGCAATTTTCCCACATAAAATCACTTAAAAACCCCGCATTTTTATCGCATAATCAAGGATTTTAGCCCGCATAATCAATGATTTTAGCCCGCATAATTAAGGATTTTGGCCCGCGTTTTTCTGGAGGGTCTAACTAATGGAGACGTGTCCTTTGGCTTCTCAGATGCAGCCCCTGTGCCTCTCTAGAAGCATGTTTGGCTTTATCATTTTTACAGTATTTTGACTGTGGAATACATTTTGGAGGATGTGACTTGTTTGTTTTTTTCTAATTTTGAAATGTCAAAGGACACTTTATACAGAACAATCAGTGCATAGTTTTCTGAAGATCAACTGTTTAGTTGTTTTTCACACGAAGGTGCAATGCATGTATAGAAGACATATTTTTAAATTGTGTTTAGAATAACATACACTGTATATATTCTCAAATCCTTTAGATAATATGTTATGTCTGTTGTTTGAAGCACTTTGTGAAACATCGACTCTTGCATAAACTTGCTAACCTGGTAAAGGAAAGAGATTGATTTGATCTTGGTGTTATGTCCTGGTGGTTTCATTACTCTTTGTATTTAAAGTGCTGTATAATGCTACAATGCTAAATGGCAGATTTACTGTAAAATGCAGATCTGTTGCTTCACACAGCAGGACAGGTCACCTGTGGCTGCAGCAGGTTATGTAATGAGCCTCAAATGTGCCGTCACGTGAACTACATGAATATAAACGATATAAACACACAATCCTGCAGGAGCATCACACAGCACACTGAAACATGTCGATATACTTGGTGTAAATAAACGTTAGTTTGCATACAATCAAGTTCCAGTTGTTTGTGAGCATGAATAAGTACACGGTAAGGACACAGTACTTGATGGAAGTGAGCTACATGTCACTGTACCTTGTGTACTTTTTATTTGAATGTAACGCTCACCTTTTGCACATCCCGATCTGTCATAAAATCCATGTTCTCTGCTCGGAGAAATCTCCCTCCTGTGAATCTTCCGGACAAACTCCAGCCTGCAGTCGCTGATTTCCGACCACGTGACCTGTCCAAATCCATTACACTGTAACTAACAGAAGCCGTACTGGGATTTGGACTTTAACTCTTACATTGCGGCATACAAACACTGGAGGTGCAGTAACACACTGTGGCCACTAGATGTCACCCTTGTCATTGGTTTAACACGGAAAAAAATAAAATAGTTACAGTGTCATCTGGTGGCAACTCAGGGTTAATAGCTAGGATTCAATTAAATCTATTGTACCAATAAGTATACATTTAATCACTAAGAGTACTGGAGTACACATTTAAGATACATTTACTTTAATCGTTAGTATAATGAGTATTTCCAACAAATGTATTATCTTTAATGTCATCCTATTGTATTTTGCATGTTAAAATGTATTCATGCATGCATTTACCTTCACCATTTTGTCTTTTGAATTATTTTATTGTTTATTTCTTCCATGTCTTAAATACACTTAATTTTGTTAAAGATTATTGCTGTTTAGTATATGCCAATAAAGTCTTTAAATATATGAGAAGCTACTTTGTTTTTTACAGAATACTTTTTCTTCCATTTTATTAATTTACAACTTCAAGATCTAGTAATGTTTAAACCAAAATTATTATGATTATTAATAAAGTCTTATTATTAAAAAAAGAATGCACTGCCTTTGATTCAAATACTCAGTGATTGGAAAAGTACTCACATATTTTACTTGAGTAAAACTATAGAAATACAGAATAGATATACTAAAATATTACCATCAAAAATAATCTTAAAAAACTGTGATTAAATATCTGTTCTCCACAAACTCGCTGTGCATACTGCCACTTGAAAACGACAAAACCCTTCCTATTTCATTCAGACACAATTAACATATTCACTCACACTAAAATGTATTTTTATTACATTTCCTTTTTTGGTAAAGGTTTTTCTCACAAATGTTAAATCGTTTTTTATAACTACTATTTTATTTTTTCTTCAGCTCTTATTTTCCATTTGGATTCCTCTGTGCCGATGTTTGCTCCAATACACCAAGGCAATCCTTCCTCTGTCATTTAACATTCTTTGTCAATTGTAACAGCATTTAGTGTTAAGTGTTCATTTCATCGTCATGTGTCGGAATGGTAGAAAAGGTAGGGTCTGAATGTTAAGAAATGAAGGTCAGGTGTTCATTGTGACAGACTTCCTGTTAAAAAAAACTGTCTTCAGTCCGCTTGGCTACAATTCATGAATAAAAGGCTTTTTTCCCACGTGTGACGGAGCTGATTAAAATAATCCACTTTACAGTTTATCTTCAAAAATAGTTGCTGTTAGATGGCCATAATAAACACAGTTCAGCTTTAACAAACTGATGCTGCAAGACGAAAAAGAAGTGAACCCATGAATTCAAACACCCAGGGGCGGACTGGCCATTGGGAATACTGGGAGTTTTCCCGGTTAGGCCGGTACCGAAGTGGGCCGGTCGAACAATTCACTAGCACCCCCCGTTGACAATTGACTAGCGGTACCGAGATTCCCGGGCTGCTTTTTAGTCCCAGTCCGCCCCTGCATACACCCCCGATCTACAGGCACCAGAACAGAGAGATGAATCCATCGTACAAAGTCAATACAATCAAGTATTTCAAACATGTTTTATACATAGGTAGAGATTAGATCAATGCAATCATGGCAGTTTAAATGATGTGATGAATTGTCCATAAATGCACACACTTCAGAAATATGACAGATATTAACAGTGTATGAGTTCACTATGTTAGATTGTCAGGGTTTTTTTGTTGAGAAATTCTTTCTTTTTTTTTAGCAGAAAGGAAAACCCTCTGTGGATCCAAATGATTTAATCCTATAAAACAATCGATGACACATACATTAAAACAAAACTACACTTCTTAAGGCGTACATAACATAAATACAGACTCTTTTTTATATTTTAAATAACTTCAGGATAGGCAACACAAAACTTGTTGGCGCTTTTGCACAGAAAACAAAGCTTTGAAACATATGAATTATAGTCATTTAAGGAAACAAATTGGCTGTTTTTAACGTGATCATAATTAAAGTGCTAACATAAGAGTCTTAAAGTAACCTATTAATTAGTCACTTATACTTCCTTCTTTTTGGGGCCTCCTGATTTCCTGATGCTAACTTGCAGGAAAAGTGAGTCTGGATGCAGTTTTGAATGTGACTCAGAGGGGAATGGATTCCGTTAAGCTGTGGATGATCAAAAAGGACACTTGTGGATGTAAATCCAAAAGTCAGCAGACCAAAGGTGAAACATGTTTGTCTGACTGCAGAAGTTTCTTGCTGACGTAGACTGACCCTGATAGAGCTGCACATGGAGAAAGGACAGATTTCTGAAAGTCATTTTAGCGAATCCAAGGTTTGAATAACTTCCCAGAGATGGCTTTAGATAGATTTATATGAGCCACTCAAGCTTAAAGAGAAACAGGTCATAAAACTGCTGTACCAAGGATACATTTAAGGTTAAACTCGGGTCAGAAGAAGTCTTTCTAGCTGCGACTATCCAACCTCTGATGACATTTGATACAGAAAGTGACGGGCATTGTCTGACTGTCCTAACGTGACACCGTGCTGCAGGAGCAGATGTTTGCTCAGCAGCTCTGGCAGCTGCACTGCACCACTGAGCCATGTTACCATATCAAATGAACATTTGAATGATGCACAAGACATCCTGATACATGTCTTTAATGTGATAGAAATTAACATTACTTTTTAATGTGCGATTATTGTTTGGCATCCAACAGCTCAGAAAACACATTTTGGCACCACACAAATGAACAAATGCAATGAAATAAAGGTGGAAATGCCTTTTGAAATGATATTATTGTTAATAAAGTGTATGCATGATAGAAAAGCTGAGGTTCCTTTGAGTCATGGTGTTTCTCTGGTGGTTTTGTTTTGTCTGTGACCTTTGCTTGCAACCTTCAAACTAGATGCTGGTCAACAACACTCGGACCGAGGCTCTTCTTTCGAAAACAGATTTTGACTAATGACCCCCAGAAGGGCGTTTAGATTTAGCCGGGGCCTCAGTGAAACAAAATGTACCGTGAAGAAAGGTGCAATTGTATTATAACAGAACGTTCCCTTCAATATCCTAAGAAGAAAGAAGGTGAAATCAAAGAGAAGCAGCTGGTAACAATAAGACCACATACCATTCCACTCATATGCATGAAACAAAGACATTACACATTTCTGCTATGCATGTTACGACATGATGTTTGTGATCGTTAACGTACGGCTTGTAAAAGATAAGGCCATTTTAGCAGCGAGATGCCTGGCTGGAGCGAACATAGCAGGGTAACTCCAAATGATGCTATTAAACCCAAGATCTTAAGAGGAAAAGTGTTTCAAGCACACAGAGCATGCTGCACTCATTTGGACGTATTGGGCATACTCTGGGAATAAATGTTTCTCTGGTGTTGGTCGGTCAGAACCTGTTTCCTGTTTATCCTCATTTCGCTGTGTAATGGATAAACAAATAGCTGACAAATGTCCAGTTTACCCCAGAGTAAACTGACATGATAAATAAAAAGGCGAAGGAAACAAACAGAGGAGAGCTTGAGTCACTAAAAACTAAACGTTCCTTGTCCTCGAAAAGACTGGCAATCAAAGTCTCTGTTTGACTTCAGCAGGATGTTATCATTCAAAATCATACTGAACATAAACGTACCATGATTCTACCTTTTTCTTATTGCTCAAAATCATATTCTGTTTGTTTTATGAACGATGTGCAAGCTTGCATACGTGTTCAATTGAAAAGACAGTTCCAACTCGTTTTAACAATACATGTGTTCTCCTCCTGCCTGTAGAGCTAGTGCCAAAGAATAACATTACAAAGAATATTGTTTTCAAGAAATCCACTTCCTACATATGAAGGGAGGTTACATTTAAGACATACTAGGGTTGTTCACTTGGAATGAAATGTAAGACCAATTTGCCTTCTCTATCTTTCAGATCTGCGTGTATTTAACGTAAGCATAATTTGGTGATTTTAGCAGCTTTTTGGAGATTTGAAAGGCAATTCTAAATGATCATTGTCTTAACAAATCATTAAATCCTTCTTACAGTACCATTAGACATTTTTGAAATATTGATTTATTTGACAAATGAATGCCTTCTTTTTTGGTTAAATCAAAGGCTTTTCAAGGATATCTACTCAACATAAACTTCAAAACCTGTTGTTAGCAAATTCATGCAGGCACTTCTGAACAGTTCGGCTACAAGAGGACGCCTAACACGTGTACATCTCATGAGTTGCATTATATAGATCTCAGGCAAATCACACCCAAAGAATGATGATTGATAAATAGCTGTACAGGTAAGAGGTGAAATATGTATTTCTGGTTTTGAGATGAACTGTCTTTGAACAAAGACACATACATCAAGAATAAAAGGGAGTTTTCTGGATGTGTTTGACCCTGTCCCTTTAACACAGGGACTTCCTGTCAGCAGGGGACACCTCGTGTTTTGACAATCGAGACAGAGAAGCAACATTTATCAGCCTTCACAAGGAGTCTGAAACAACAAATCAATGGCTGTGTTTTTCTTACATTTGGGATGAATACCAATATGTTGTAGCAATTAAAAAGTACCATATTAAGTATTGAGAAGTTTCAACATACTTTACACTAGTGTTGTGTGCGATGTCATGCAAATGAAATATTTCTAAATAAGACATGATTTGATCGAGAAGCAAAATGAAAAGTCGAAGAAGAAAGAGGCATTCCTCCACCACTGCTCCCACTGCGTTGTATATTAACAACTGCAGGGTTTGGACGTTGTACTGTAGACATGTTCCCGTTTCCCTTTATGTCCTTTAATCAGTCCTTCAAGTTAAGGCCTTGGCTGTGTGATCAGCTGATGATCTCCATCGCATAGAAAAAGGCGCAGTTGGACGTAGGTTTTAGAGTCTGAAGAACAACCTTCATGTCTCACAGATTGGCTGTCAGTCGCACTATCATTCATTTACGGACATCTGCCATAGTTCTGCAACTGCAAATGTCGTTGTAAAAATGTTCATGTTTTGAGTCTCAAGGCCAGAGGAAGGCAAACACTGCTGTGAGCACGTTTGATTTGTGCATGTATCCCATGATCAGCAAAAAAAGTGATACTAGTGAGCAAGGCTGAATCTTGCAGTTTTTTGGTTCTCTTTCATAAACAGGTTTTCTTTAGCCAGGTCTTTCAGTAGCATGCATGTTCACCATCATCTGCTTTCATCCTTGCAGCTTCATATTCAGGATGGCGTTACAGAAAACACATTATTATACCATCCGTCATCGGCAATACTTCTCCTTATGATTCAAAAAGACATCCTCTGAGGAAATGCTACACCCCAAGCACCATCGACAAACATGGCTGAAATGATAGCATGTTCCAGGTTTCCTTTACATAAACAGGAAGTCTTAGGCAACGTCCTTGAGTTGCAGGCATCTTCAACATCACCTTCTTTGCATCTCTATATTCAGTATATTATTAGAAAAGCCACCTCACTGAACCATCTTCCCTTGGCAACTTCCAATAAGACATCCTCGGAGGATGTTTGACCCCGAGCGTCACCAAGAAAACATGGCTGCAAACTTCTTAAGGATTTACAAACCAAAATCACTGCTTGATGACTTCCTAAAGTCACACTTCTCTCAGGCCTGCTCCTTGTCGGCCCTCCATAGCTGCTCCTTGACCTCCGGAGGCAGCGTGTTGAACAGATCTTCCTCCACCACCAGGCTGCTCCTCTTCAGCAGCCGGCACTCACCCAGCTCCACGGGCAGACACTCCAGGCGTGTGTTCCCCCTCAGCTCCAGCTGCGTCAGCCCCGTCAGCTCGCCGAAGCGCGACGGCAGCGTCTGCAGGCAGTTGTTCCCCAGGTTTAAAGTACGAAGCTTCTTGCACTTGAAAAGCTCCGGGGGCAACGTCTCAATCTGAAGGGGAGAGGAGATAGAATAATGAGGAGGGGAGTTAACATTTAGTATTTGAATTGAAAGAAATGCAACTACAGTGCACATCTTTATGAAGAATATACAGTAAGTGCCTACTGGTAATGGGATGATCCTTTTTCTATTTTACATTCAAGTATTTTATACATTTGGAACAACATAAATAAATAAAGTTCAGCACATTTGAAACCAATGCACCAGACTAACTACTTTGGGGTATTGAAGCCAATATGTCTGCATGTGTTTGTTGTTGTTCTAAGGTTTTGATCTTAATAATAATAAAGCTTTATTTATATAGCACTTTCATAAATCACGTGCAGCTCAAAGTGCTTTAGAAAATGGCACACATCACAACAACTCATAGTTTATTGTAATTATTTGGAGTCCCTTTGGATAAAAGCATCAGCTAAATGAGATGTAATGTAATATATATAACTATAATAAAAGGAATATGCATCATTTAAATATGTATTCGCTGCTCTTCAAACCATGCCACTGTCAGCAGAGGCCATAAGACAGCTTTTGGGCTTTGCTGAAAAGTGATTAGAATAAAGTGCATGTCGGTTTTAGGGTTAAAGATGTCCGTGGACCGTTTCCACACTGAAAATATTTGAGTTAACTTTATTTTCAATACATAGTTCAATGTGTATTGAAAAAGATTTTTCACAGTGGGAATTCTGGTTTAAAAATGGCTGTTGTGGATCAGGCCCTGGTTGGTGATTATACCTTAAATGTGTTTTTTAAATGAGTCTCATGGCCTTGTGCCCTTACTCGTCCTATTCATAAATCTCCTTGCTTGTCCTGATAACAAGTTTAATCTCTATTCATTCAATGTCCAAAATAAATCATCAAACACCTGCAGGGACCCATATTCACAACTACACAACAAATTGATAATGTGGCAACAGTCCAGAGGAGAGGCAGGAGAAGCACTACAGACCTCAGAGACAGGGGGTCCCGTTTAATGGAGACTTTGTGTTCTGGCTGCACACAAAGCGGCTGGAACCCATTTCCAAGGTTCAACCACACAAACAGTAAACAGCAGTAATAGTAGTCTTTACTGAAAAAACATGATGAGGGAAAAACAGCGCTTTCAGAAGAAATCCCTACATCACTAATAAAAATAAACAAGTTTTTGAGACGAGGTCTAAATTCAATCTTGATAAAAAAGATTTCATCAATACCACCAGCTTAGAATTTTGTTAAAGCTAATCCAAATGATGCACTTTGGAGACCCCAAAACTCATCTTTGGAGGAAATGATGATAAAGGACAGACTGAGAGTTTTACAATAGGGCTGAACGATTAATCGATTTTAAATGATGCAATTATCAAATCGCAAAGCCTGCGTCAGTCATCCACACCAATCAGAAGTGCTGTGCTCCACATGTACCAGCCATTGTTAAAGGTGACCGATCATGCAAAATTCACTTGTGTACGTCTTTTCTACATGAATATGTGTCCCCGGTGTTCCAGGGAACTCACCAAGTGTCAGAAAACACAACCCTCTCTATTTTCCTCCATACCCAAATCTCTTAAAAAGGGGCTGCAACGGATCTGATACAGACTGATCCAGATTTGAACACTTCTGTGACGTCACAGAAGTGGCGCTACGGCTATTGGGCCAACTCCACCAATCAGGAGGAGACAGCCACGGACATTGCCGTTGGAAAGTGCTGGAGACGCTGTAGTACATATGCCAGGCCTGTAGATGGTGCTGTTCTCACAGAATCAGCCCATGCAAAGACAGTGTTAAATTGAGCGAAACGAGGAATGGCTAAAATGCATGATCTGTTTGGTATTTTGAAAAATAAAAAAAAGTATAAATATGCCTTATATAGATATGGTCCTACACTATATTATTCAAATATAGCATGATAGGTCCACTTTAACCAATCAGAAGTGGCCCATGATAGAAGGTGATAGATTGATACAATCAGCTGCCAAGTATCTTTGAAAGTGCCTGCCCTTTCCAAATGGCTTCCAATGGAGCTCTCCTAGATGGTTTGGTGAAACAAACCGTCTGAGTCAGGTTAGTAATGCTCCATCACATGTTTCTATTACAGGTTGAGTCTTAAACTGAAGCTTGACTTTAAAGAAACCCAACGGAAGTTTAATGTAAGTTTAGTTCTTTCACTCGTAGCTCGGGCTGCGGGGGTGCTAGAGACGGGAGCACGTTGATACGACCTTCCTAGCCGGAGATATGGCTGCATTTTACAATAAACTTCCATTGGGTCGCCTAAAAACAAATATCGCAAATCGAATTGCAATATCTGTCAGAAAAATGGCAATTCGATTATTTCCCCAAATCGTGCATCCCTATTTTACAATATGCTCTCATCTTTCTCATTTGAGGATTCACATTAAAGGTCAAATGCATGGAAGGACAGCCTGCAGACTGAAGTCTCAGATTGGGAAAAAGCTTGTGTTGCTGGCTGCCCATACCAGGTCTATTCATACACCACTGAAACTCATACAGTATATATGGTTGATGCGAACATATGTGACCCTACCCTGGTTGATTTAACAAACAAACTCAAATATACCAGATATATACACATAATGCACAGACTCAAGAGGAGCCTTGTTTCACTGTATTTGGCAGTGCAGAAAGATCAAGGTGTTCTGGGAGAATGTACGAGGTACTAGACCCTCCAGAAAAACGCGGGCCAAAATCCTTAATTATGCGGGCTAAAATCATTGATTATGCGGGCTAAAATCCTTGATTATGCGATAAAAATGCGGGGTTTTTAAGTGATTTTATGTGGGAAAATTGCGGGAAGTTGCGAAATATGCGGGAAGTTGCGAAATATGCGGAAAGTTGCGAAATATGCGAACAGTTGTGAAATATGCGGGAAGCGGAAAAAAGGTGATTATTCTCCCGCACCCTGTTACTAGGCTACTACTGAATGAAAGGGAGCACTTTTAAAGAGTTGCTATGATAAACAAGCATACTAGAAGCAAGCTACATCACAGAAACACACACACACACACACACACACACACACCTACCTCCTCTTCATTCTGTTTTCATTTACTCGTTCGTTATCTGACCAGCTTCAATATTGTAGGCTACTCACCTCGTTTCTTGCAACCCTCGAAAGGGTTTTGGAGGTTGAAGCCTCTGTGAGC
>NW_011341020.1:0-4158 GCF_000735185.1 Notothenia coriiceps
ATTGCCAACAAAGGGTATATAACAAAGTATTGAGATGAACTTTTGTTATTGACCAAATACTTATTTTCCACCATAATTTGCAAATAAAGTCTTTAAAAATCAGACAATGTGATTTTCTGGATTTTTTCCCCTCATTCTGTCTCTCATAGTTGAGGTATACCTAGGATGAAAATTACAGGCCTCTCTCATCTTTTTAAGTGGGAGAACTTGCACAATTGGTGGCTGACTAAATACTTTTTTGCCCCACTGTATATATATATATTTATATATATACACTATATAACTTAGATGCAGTCTGTGTCTTAGACCCTGTTACACTTACACAGTGATTCACATTTTCCATGCCTATAAATAACTTGATCATACTGATTGGAATTGAAATTAGCTGCATGCAGCTCAACAGGAGGCTGTTGATCGGATGAACTGATTAAATTATGGTTCACTTTTTTAGGAAAATATTACAAAGTTAAGAGTAATTCTTTTTCTATAACCGTATGAAATAGCAACAGCGGTTGAACAAAATATTTTAGTGCAAATTTAATTGATGAGTTAATTAAAACACATTCTGCCTAACATCTATGCAAGGTTAACATTGGCTTTCTCTTCACTTCCATTCTATGGCTGAACACATTTTAAATTTTACATGAACATGTACAAGACTAAAGGTTTATTGCACTTTTTATAATTTTTGCCTATTCTACATTGTGCAAAAAGTTTGTTATACATATAACTGTGACATGTTAATATAAAACACTTATAGCCTCCCACTAGTAGCCAGATATTTATTAAAACATTTATTAAGGTAAACATTATCATATATTACATACAACATACAAAGATTGACTAAAACCATTGTGTAATATGTTGTAAATGGTAAGAAATAATAATCTACTTGGTTATGTTGTAAATCTGTTCAACTGTGATCGACTAGATGCTCTTGATCTAGGAGCCGGAGCGCCTGCTGCCATTGTGTGTGTAAGCATATGTCATTTGTATGTCATTTGTTACCTTTTATATTAAGTTTAATTAACCTTGTGATGTTCAAGCTATAAGTTGCAACATTAATAATAGAGAGATGTTATCACTTTCTCCCTTGTGATTATATCTCCCCTTTTATCAAGGGCATGACATAATTTCTAATTATGCATGTCATCATGTAGATATTATATTTACGACAGGGGGGATTTAAGAGGCTTCCAATAGTTTTAGTTGTTGGGTCCTAGACATGTTCACTCCTCCAAATGTCACATGAGGTATTCACTGAGGGATACAAAGCTAAATCTATGTTGGCATTAACTTGAGATGGACCAGAAGAGCAGTTGCATTTAAATAAATATCCAGGCACGAGGCAACTAGGCTGGTGGCCTCATACCTTGAAGGAATTGGCGCATCTCGGATATCCAACAGATGATACAGAGTTTTTATGTATGATTATAGCTCAATAATATTTTAATCTACTGTGGTGGCTCTCAAAACACCAGATCCACACAAGCTTGAATTACTCTCTCACTACCTGATAAGATTGACCTTTTTTAAAGTAAATTATCTCTTTTCACTTAAACAACTTTGCTGTTTCATCTAAATACATGCATGTCAGCTTTGTCCAACCTACTGTAATAACATAAGGGTTCAGCTCAATATTGGTTTGGTAGCTTTTGCACTGGAACCATCTCTGGTGCATATCAGTGTATATTTTTACATTAATGATTGCAGGTAGAATGATTTTTTTAGGGGAAGCTTAATTAATCCCAGCTGTGATATTGTAACATTGTGTGACCCGTTGTCCACAGTAATAGGAGAAAAAACACGATAAAACAGAACAATGTACCCAGGAGTGCAGCATGCATAGTTAATACCTTTTTTTTAACAGTGGAAATATGCTCTAAGACAGGGGTACTCAAACTTTTTTGTTAAAGGTCCACTTGTGAATTTTATACAAGGTCAATGGTCCGGATCAATGTCAGTAAAGTCCCCCCCCCCCGGACGCGGAGCAACGAAGTTTCGGCTCGCATGGGGCCCCCTTGAGGGGGTTTCCCAACATGTTGTTGCAGTAAATTAAAGGGTGTTTCATGTTCATGTTGAACTCACGCAGCGTCAGACAATAAAACCCTCTCTCTTTTCCTCCGTACCCAAATCTTTTTAAAAACAGGGGTACAACGAGCGGGTACAGATTTGCTGCCGATCTGACGTCAAATCGGCGGCGGACCCACACAAAGTTGCTATCAGAAACAATGCCTGACATGTTTTGGACGTAATCTCATCTTTGTTTACATTAGCAAGCGTCGCTAACACTCAGAGCTAACCTGTACTGGAGAGCACTTGTGTTTAAAAAGCAGGAAATAAAAAAAAGAACTCACCTTGTGATAAACCCGCAAGACAAAAAGCATTTGAGCTCCATACTGTTTCAGAAAATGTAATCTTTGATGTGGTTTAGAACAGGATGGCGTTTTATCACAGCATAATTTAACTTTATCTCCGGTAGAATTCTGATCAGGCATTAGCTCCGCCTCCTCTTTTTATTTTTTTAAAGCTAAGGACCCAAAATCCGCGTTTCTCTAACAGGGCTGCAAAAGAGGTGTTTGAGCAGTATGAGGCATGGCTACAATGGGTGATCTGTTTGGTATTTTAAGCAAAAGACTTCACAGACATGTTTTGTATAGGTATGGCCCTACAATATATGTTTCCAATATAGCATAATAGGTCCACTTTAATTTACATCAGAATCAGAAATTCATTTTTTTTTTTTTTTATATATATATTTTTATAATGGGACACGCAGTTCGGTCCGGATCCGGACTTTGGTCCGGAGTTTGAGAAGCCCTGCTCTAAGGTGAATCGTTCATAAATGCTCTCTTCCAATATGCTTTAGGGTTGTCAGGATGCCCTTTGACCACTTGAAATTGTAGGAATTAGACCAAGATAAAAAATCATTTTTTATGTCAGAGTAATCAAAGTTAAGTACATGCATTAAGCAGGATATGTCAGATTGCTTCAGTATTATATCCTTTTTAATTTAGTAATTATTAGAGGTATGTTTAGGTGTCACTGATGATATTAACAATGGCTTTTTTCTTTTCTTTCAATGTCCCAGTAAGCCATTTTAGTGAGCCTTCATGAACAATACCAGTACCTTAAAACTGAAGGACCTAAATGTAATTTAGCCATGATTATTTGTATACATCTGTATATATTCTTAACCTGTTAAGCCCTGAGCCTGTTTTTCAGGTCTCAGGCTCGAAAATGACATTCCCAGAACAAATTACCATATCTTCCCTTCTAAAAGGGTTAAATTAATAATCTTTTTTCTCAAAGTAATGATAAACCTGTGAGTTGGATGTAGAAGAGTCAGAACAATATAGATGTTTTTTTATTTTAAAGAAAATTCAGATTGAAAACTGTAAATTATAGTGTCCGTCCAAAGATTATTTTTTACTTATAGTGAAAACTACCCTTGGATGATGGTAAGGTAGACTAAAAGCTTTAGGAATCCAAAGTACAACATATAATAAGTACCCTGTATCAAGATTGATGCAAAACAAGTGACATTTGACCTTTTTAGAGAGGTTTAGCAAAAAAAACTCCACCTCTGAGGTGATTTGGGTGGGAATGGGGGTTTTACCGTTTCTCTGGAACCCATTGGTCGATTTTGGTGATTGACATCTCTTTCTGACCGTTAGAGCCAATAGAATCGAAGGGGAATCTCCCCACTCACACACATGGTAAAACAAAAAGGTGTGGGCTTCGCGCACGCTGTTTTGCATGAGAGTGAAGCTGTCTCTAGCTCTGAGATCTGGAAACCGAAAAGCAGGTTTATTGCTCATGGATTATCAGAAATCATTTCAAAGGGACACAGACACATTGGATTAACCTATGGATTAACTTCAGCAGCGTTTTTATCGTTTTAATGCCGTTGAAGACCACGTTTGACCAGACTACGACACAGGTGAGCCATGTTAGCATTTTTAGCTACCTAGCGCCACATGTTTTGATGTCTGTTTTTGTTTATAAAGTCGCAATTTCGTATAATTGAATGATAATGAGGGTACCCTTCGATTCTGTGTCACTTCACAATGTGAAACGATGTGTTGTTGGATGTGCAAAGATAAATAATAAGGTTTTGTGAGTGAATTTCGGTGCAGTCATCTGTTAGCATTTTTC
>NW_011341021.1:0-2786 GCF_000735185.1 Notothenia coriiceps
CACGGAGTGCGTCGAGGCGCAAGCTGTCATCCAAAGAACAGGAGGGTTTAGCTAGCGCCTCACTGCAATCTTTAAAGGTCGTTTTCTCAAAATGAGTTTTTTCTCCTACTCTGAGTTCAAAATTTCAACTTCAGTAGCACGTAGACACACCAAACCTTCCAGTTATATTCCTATCAATATTATGAAGGCTTTTACAGAAGGGTTTGTTCATATATCATTCATAGCCTGAATTATACAACATTGTATACCTAAAAACATGGCAAAAATTGATATTTTAGGGCTGTTGACAGTATTTTCTGATTTATGGAGTGATAAAAAGAGATATCCAAAATCCCTTCTGTAAAAGCCTTAGATACTAATATGACTACAAAATAAAACAAGAATTTTGAACCTGGTTTTATCCAAAGTTCAGATTTCGATTTCTGAAATGTGTTAAAATATGCACATATTTGATGAGATAATGGCTAATTTGCATATTTAAACATGCTATTTCAGAAAACTTGTAATACAAAAGACAATTGCCTTATTGTAAGTAATTAACTGGAGAAATTTCTAGCTGATACCTTTAAGTTAAAAAAATTACCCTATTCACCTGGGGTGTCTCGCCACGCCTGATATTGTGGACCATAACATGTAATTCAATACAATGCGCCAACGTTGTACAACAACAAATATGAAAGAAACAATTTTCCAATCATGTGATGACAAACTAATTTCCCCAGAAGTCCAAATAAATCTACAGACTGACAATTCTCTGGTCATTACTGAAGCTAACAATGAAAGTTGTACACCTTGGTATTGATTTGGTATGTGTGTTGTCCCGTGATGGCATCCATCAGGTATTGACGAAGATGTGTGATGCATGATCTTGCTAACACTTCCAGTCATTCCCTTCCATATACGACAGACACAAGAACAGGAGAACACATACACACACACATACATTGTTGTTTCCCTAATAGAATTGAACTGATTATTCTTTGTTTGCTGGGTCGATGGGGGCAGTCTGGAGAGCAGAATGATTGGGAATGATCTCACTGGAGCATGTTTTTGTAGAATTGCTACACAACAAACAGTCTTTTCTTTACAACGTGAATTAAACAAAGAGATGTGATCCAAAGCACTGGTAAACATTTCTACAAAGATTCCTTTTGCAATGCTGTGGTGAAACTCTGGACCCTTTTGGAAAGTTTCTCTTTAAAGCAGCAGGCGGAACTTCAGGGGTTTTTCATCTGTTGAATGTCCCGTTTGGGAGCGGAACTCTTCATGCCCCTACTTTTATTAAACCTGGAGGGGAACAGCTCTGCCTATTAGGAGTCAGATTGACCAGCACAGAAGCTGTTCTTCGCCCAATGGGTCGATATGTGCAGTCAAGAGAGCAGAATGGTCACATCAGCACAGCTTGCCCCGTTTTGTGTTGTAGGTTCACTTCACAACAAAGCTGAGAGATTTGAAAGTTAACTGTTATTTGGCTGGCAAAGATTCTGAAGGGCAATCATGATAGTCATTTGTGAAAAATAATGTTTGTATGGGCCCCCATGGTTCAGATCCTCTCCAAAAATGAAATGGGCGTCATTGACTGGTGCTACACTGTTTCACAAAGGGTCATAAACATTACCCTAAAAAAAGAAAACCTACTGAAATGGACACAAAAGCCAACGTCAAAACCGAAAATCTTACTTCCTTGGTGGAGGAAATCCAACCCGATATCACGGCAAGACGTGAACATGTGACGATTTACCATGCTGGGAGACGTCAAGATGTCACGATTTCGTCCCTTCAAACGTGATAGTTACACGGTATTGTTAACCCATGTTAACCAGTGGAGAAATAACCGGAAATGCCAAGCAAATGCTACCCCGACGGTCGGTTGTTATTCTCAATATTAATATAATAATTATTTATTTTTTAATAGTCACACTCGATTACGCCGATTTCCTTGTTGCCCCAGCTGGTTGACACCTCTTTTAGCAGAAACAAAGGCTATATTAATGTATTAAATCGATGTTAATCCATGTGTGTGGATGTGGAATTAACGGACGTGACGTTGTGCGATTGAGTTGCCAGGCAACAGCTTCGGTTCATGTTAATTTACAAACTCTTCAACTACAACCATAGTTATATTTTAAAACATGTTAGAAGGCCTCACGAAATACTTTAATGCAAATTAAAATGTAAATGTGAAGGAATGTGTGTGTATAACAAAATACATCGGTGATAAACGAAACCGGAAACAGACGTAGCGTAGGCAAGATCCTCAGCTCGACGATTGGATGGTTTAGCCGCAATGCATGCTGGGATTTGGTGTTTATGTGATGTGAAATCTGAAAACATTTTTAAAAAATAAAATAATACTTTATTCCGAGTGTGCTTGCTTTTCTCTTTGAAAGTCATCATATAACGTGTTAAGGGAAATGTTCGGCTGCATTAAATATTACATATCTGCTGTAGTTCTCTATTTATAGAGCCCTGCTGAGAAGACTTCTAGACAAACAGGAGAACTGCCGCCAAAACTGAAAACGTGACGTGGATCATAAATATATAAGCTATTAAACAACATCTTACATTTCTTTTCACACAATACGTCTCCTCGCAGTATCAACACTAATTCGGCTGACTTTTATATTTGATCCAATTGGTAGATAGGCTGTATTTACACCATAACGGTGCAGAGCTGATAGAAAGGGACACCTGGTGGTTAAAGCACGTTATTGAATTGTATTCTTTTATTATTTATTATTTGCTTGGCATTTCCGGTTATTTCTCCACTGGTTAACATGGGTTAA
>NW_011341022.1:0-5630 GCF_000735185.1 Notothenia coriiceps
CAGACAGAGATGTTATAGGCTGAGAGACAAATGGAAAACGATAGATGTGAGCTAGAGGATGTGGGAGACAATCACAAGGGAGAGACTGGAGAGACGTGTCTGACGGGAAGCCACCGATAGACAAACGCAGTGGAGTGGACAGGTTAACACAGCAGAGAAGAACTGTGCATTCACAAGTGGAGTCAATAACATAGATTTAAAGAGCAATACTGAACTAAATACCAGTTGTTTTTTAGAAATAAGAACATGTGGAAATAAGAATGCATTATTCTGTTAAGGCAGAAATAATTGAATATAAAGAAAAAGGTGGAGAGATAAAGCTCTGACCGGTCATCAAATACAGATTATCAGATCAATGTTGATATTATTACATGTGCCACAGATCCATATTTTGTTATGAGTTTGTGCACCTGAAATGCAATATAATAACAGACTGGGAGGTAAGAACTTAATCTCGTATTATTAATGCAATTATGGAGCTAACTATCAGAGATAAAACTAAGGGAAGCAGTAAAGGAAACGGAATTAAATTGTTTCACTACCTGGCATTGTTCCTTTTCCCCTCCTTACATATGTTCTTTTTAGTATTACCGAGCAGATTTTATGAGCCACTCAGAACTTCAGCTGAGGAAAGTTGATGCCTCACCTTCTTCTTCCTCCTGTCTGTATATTTGCCAAAGAAGCTTTTCCTGTATGAAAACAAGAACTCACTGAATCATTATAAGACTGATAAGATAGTGACTGATGAATCCACTGACCTGTGATGACCCTCTGAGCCTCGTACGGCTCCATGTAGCCGTTGTTCTCGCAGGGAACGGTTCTGAGGTCCGGCTCTGACCTGTGGCTCATGTGAGCATCGAACGGGTCCGAGTAATCCGTGTCTCTTGCCAGCGGAGCAGACGGCACCACCTGAAGGACAAAACACACACTTAGTGATGAGGGTAAATGGGTTTGGTTACAGATCATTAACTTGTCCTTGTTGGAGAAAAATATCTCCAGTGTTTTTTATGTTATAAAATGAACACAAATATCTGAAAGGTTCTTTCTTGCAGGCACAACATTGTAATTATAGGCTTTGACGATTTCATATCAGCATTCTGTAAAAGCTGCGAATCGTTAATCACACTTTTGATTGACACACTTGAATAAAAGCGTCGTAGGAATCCGAATATTTTCTGATAATTAGGAGTTTGCAGTCTGCATTACATGTGAATGCTAGAAAGGAACACAATAGCTCATCAAGACCCAACAAAGAGAGAGCAGTGCAACACTCCTAACAAGCAATCACATCCTCGCTGAATGGCACCTTAACTATATGTTTGGTTACAGACAAAACGCTTTTTGAGGATCATCAAGATACTCATTTGCATCTTTAGGGTGCAAAATCACACAAGCAAACTGTATACGTAGTAGCTGCACAACACAGTTCCCTCTTAAAACACTTAAAGAAGGGATAATATTTGATGTTTGTTGCTATTTTTCCGCTTTATGTAATGCAGCCAGAAACAGTCCTGTCTGTAGATGAGGAATTTTTTGGCTTTGGGAAGAGAACACAGGGAGTAATAGATAGATCTGGTTGGCTGGTTGGGAGCATTTGTTCCTTCATGCAAGCACAGGAGGAAAACAGCGGTCATCTGGCACCCTGACAGCAACAAAGGCAGCCATATGTTCACAAACAAACACACACAAATACATGTACACAAGCACATACACATTCATCCCTGTCTCACTCTGTGACAAAGGAAGTCACTGTTGCAAGGCTCACTTCCCAAAATTTCCAGCTGAACATGCGCACGCCCTGACAAAATGACATTCTAATCCCCTGTTGATTGTACAACAGGTTATCGATGCACAGGAATCTGCCATTTTAATTAGAGTGCGGATGTTCCCAGAGACCCTGGGAAATAAATGAGAGCAGAAGGGAGTAGAAGGGGGGAAGCTATCGACTTGAGTTAAGACTATTACTCCAATCCACTTCGGGACTTACGCACTTGTAGCATTTTCCATGAGCGGAGTCATGGATTTAACTGCAGCGATGAAATCCCTGAAATACTCCTTAACTTACTCAGCATATGTGAGCTGAATTGATGTGAAGACCATTTTCCTTGTAAAGCCTTTGCTTCCGCTCCAGTTGCTCAGACTCAACATCTGTTTGCTTTTTTTTTGTCTGTGCAGTATCTGTGTATGCTCTCTATAGCACAACATGCACAGTACACAGCAGGGAAAGCACTGCAGTGATGACACATACAGCTATAAATTATACCCCCCTGTGGCCCTTGGCATATCTCCACGTGGTGACTGTATAGGGCCCCTAACATGTGCTCAAGCGGGGGTCTCTCTCAGCTTGAAAAACTAAACCCCATTTATTATTTATGGAAGGACATAAACTCCCGGGACTGTGACCCTCTCCTACTCAATGGTCCGCTCCAGCCATCAATAATTCTTTCTTCCATCCACGGGAGCGGATTTATGCGGCGCATGGGATGTAATGTGATTTATGTAAACAATGCATATTTCAGACACACATTACTAGTCACTTGCTTATGGAGTCTAATCAATAGGCTGTCACGGTGATGGAAAGGGGATTAGATGAAGAGTGTTTTTCATCCTCCATGACGTTCTTGCATTCCCTTCATCCATCCAATTCTCTCCAATTCCAAATAAGGAATACATTTGTGTTATGATCAGCTTTTTGCTTTAAACATCTATATTGAAAACACTGAAAGGTTGACTTTAATTAATGTCAACAGATCTCACATAACTGTATTAGGTTAGTTGAAAGCAATAGTATCAAGTATAGGTAGAAAATATAAGGTGCAACATAATAGTATTGCTTTCAACTAACCTCTTACAGTTATATTGACATGATACATTTAATTAAAGTCAAGTTTTTTCAGTGTACGAACACATGCTGAGAAAGAAAGTGAGGCTCTTACAGGCTCTTGCTGGTCGTCTAAAGACACGGCACTGAGGAGGATCTTTGTGCGGCCCAGCTCCTGAGAGTCCACTTTGATCAGTCTGTGTTTGGGGGATTTCACGTCCACGGTGGAGGACTTCATGGGAGAGCCGTACACCGGTGTGGCGGGGTCAGAAGTCCCAGATTCACCCCTGGTTCTGCTTTCCGAGTCCTCGTAGGGATCCTCGAAGTCCATGTCCCTCTGGAGCCGGTACGCCTTGAGGATCTCGCTCTCTGTGTAGTCTGGTGTGGGAGGCTGTGGAGGAACCTTCCTGCTGCCAAAGCTCAGGTAGTCTTTCAGCCACTTGGCCATCGCAGCGTCCAGACGGGCTGGTGTGTGGAGGAGTGAGAGCAGGAGGCTGCAGGGGCAAACAGGGACATGCAGGTTAACGCTTGACCCCATTTCTGTTGCAGTTATGGATTGGACAAGATAAAAGAGGGATAAACACATCCAACCAAGAACAAAATTAATCCACAGGTCCTTATCCTTGTATAATAATTATGGACAACTTCCTCCTGATCACAGAGCCCCCACGTTTACATGCTTCATTTGACATTAAACTACACCAACAGCTGGGCTTTACACACTCCTTTTATTTTATGCAGGGGGCAATAACGTCTGGCGTCTGGACTTTGCCCAAAGGATGCAATCACATTTCACACCCCTGCAATAAAATCCAACGTTAACACGCTGATTGAAAAAGGGGGGAACACAATGACTGTATGAGAATATCTATACTAAACTATGAGGAATTAAAATAAATTGAAATGGATTGAAATGTTTGGATTTTTAACCAACATTAAATGCAACATGTTTACTTTTGGAACAGGCTTATTTGGGAAGCTTTGTCCAGGAAATAAGATGTTTTTTCCTAAACTTAAAGTCAAATCAGTCACCAAAACAGTGGATTTAAATCGCAGTGAGTAGTAGAGCGCACTCACTTACCAAGCCTTCAGTCCTTCAGCCACTTTGAACGCTTTATTCCACGTTTCTTCATGACGATGATAATAAAACGGCACAAAGAAGCGATAAAACCCTCCACTCCAGGCGCTTTATATTCCACAAAAACACAAGAAAAGGGGAAAAACAGCAGCTTTCATTTCAAAACAAGAGCTCTGAAATCAGGTGCTGAGTTCTTGACTGCAAATGTGCGAGTGCAGAGAGCGACTACAGCTCCGAGACAAACTCAGCCGAGCGATTAAAGGGGAGGCGCTTCATTCCCAAAGGAATATCCTCCTATTCCCTTTCGCAGTCAGCCGACCGTTCATTCATTGAAATATCTGCACATCGACTGCAACAAGAGATGCGTCTCCTTTCATTTTCACTACAAATGCATGGGGAAAACCAACGAACAAAACTGAGCAGGAAAGAAAGCAGCTCGCACGAATGTTCTCCAAGCATTTGAATTATTTATCGAGTGACATCACTGGAGTATTTTTTTGTTTTAGCTTGACTGAAGGGATTTGTAATGATTTTTGCACTTTTTCCCAAAACAAGGAAAGTCTACAAAAGCCCTGAAGTGTTTACTACGGAAGAGGATTGGGGACACATGTGAAAACAAATGTGAGATGTTGAGATAAAAGTGAGGATTCTGAGAAAAAAAGTCAGAATTCAGAGATTTTTAAAAAACATTTGGTCACATCCCCCCAAAAACAAAGTCTCATGTGGCCCTTATCCTCTATTGTATAGTTTACAAAACGGTTATATGCTTCCTCAAAAAAGGTTTGGGAATGTAAGAAAATCCCCTCATTATCTGGGACACCAAAAACAAGATGACAAAACCACTGAGGCCTGTCCAATCTGATAGAAAAATAAGGCATTTTGTTGAGTGTTCATGGCTTTTGTTTCATCCTTTCACAGATGTTCCATTATCCCAGGTCCAGGCGGGTAAATTGGATTGTGTGCTACAGTGGGTAAGGCCATCTAAGTCTGTTAAAAGACCGTAAATGCCTCTTTCTTTACGACACTCATGAGCTCACTTTTTCCCAGGGGCGGGGAGACTGGATGAGGTCATCCAGCTGAAATTCCCGTCCCCCCGCTCTTCTTTCTATGTCCTTCTATGAGCTCAGGGACTTCTCGGTTTCTACGTAAAGACATTGTAGACTTCTTTTTGAAACCCCCTTCTTCAAAATTAGAATACCCTAGAACACAAAGACACACGGGTTGTACTAGACTGAACTAGAGACCTAGAGTAAGGGTCTTTCTATTTCTGACATAGTGTTGCATAACTAGACCAGGGTTGTCCTATATCCTAGTGTGAAACCCAGGAACAAGGGAGCTCATTTTCAACAGATTGTTAGAACTAAGACGATTGCGTATTTGTGTATACACATACGTACCTCTTCTTCTGTATTTTGTCTATATCCTTAGACCCCCTTTGAATAGAAGGTGACATTGTGAAAACCTGTCCGGAAACACAGTCCTACTACAGTTACATTAAGCTAGGACAGAAGTGCAAATGTTCGGAGTGACGATATTGCTAATTTGACCTGACGTCCCTGGCAAGGTTCTACAAACGTAGTGTGTGGGAAGGGAGACGAGTCTAACCCTGAACAAAGGACTAGGGCGTACCTGGGAGGAAGTCCAGACTTCGGGCCACGAACTAACCTAGTGACCTGGTCGCGCCTCCTCCTTCTACCCTATTACACCCTGCACTAACACTACCCCCCCCCC
>NW_011341022.1:5663-17613 GCF_000735185.1 Notothenia coriiceps
ATTTAATTTGCGTCCCCATCCAGGCTGTGGTGAGAGCCAGAACAGAAGAGGCTACATTGAATCTGTGCAAGAGAGGGAAAAACAGAGACAGGCGCGCTGTCAGACAGCAAGAGGAAGACACATGGAGAGCGCAGGGGAGAGGGAAACAGAAATGGAAAATCAGGATCTCTCACAGTGAGGGATAATCACAAACAGGCAGACAGACAGGTGTACAGTCATTGTTTTTCATGCAGAAGCACTGTTGCATATAGGAGGCTAAGATTTAATTGAATCAAACAGAAGCAACAAGGCACAGATAATTATTTCAGAGAATTAATAAGACTTCCTCATTAAAAAGGACTAAATATGGATGTGACATTGTCTCAAACTTCACGCTTTCAGTTCTCTTGCAGCTGAACAGCATCATTCATTAATATGAGAGGCAAACAGACATGATGTACGGCATCAGATTCACGAAAAACCTGACACACATCAACACATGTATCTTTCAAAGTCATGCATTTGATTTTAATGAGTCTCTCGGTTGAATTTATGGGCTGGAAAATAGGTTTTTGATAGACTTGTAATGCTGTATTAATTTCTAGTTTCCTCTGATGTGCATGTACTGCCCTCATTTGGTGGTTCATGTGTATTGCAAGCACCCATTATATTTGTTTACAACAACAGAAGGAAGACTAATTTCAATTAAAAGTTTGTTCAAATTAAATATAGCCTACATTAGGTATTGGAACAGCAAACTCCTTTTGAATTTTAAAAAGTAAATACAAGCCCTATCTTTTTAATTTGGGGTAATTCTAGTGTATCACATGTTTTATTATTTTGTGATCTCTAACTCTTTCTGTTTTGCTTTTATAATTTGTTTTTTTAAATATTATTATTAATTTATTTATTATATTATTTCTATTATTATATTGTATTTCTCACTCTTTATTTTGTACTCATTGTTATATTATTTTGTATCTCATCTTGCTATATAAAGCACTTTGGGCTGCATCTTGCATGAAAGTGCTATATAAATAAAGTTATTATTATTATTTAGTAACGCTAGGCTAACCTAAAAACGAGGAGCGTAGATACATTGAGGTAAAAAGGAGCCTTTAACGACCAGACTTCAGTAAAATATCTAACTAATAAATTATGAAAGCGTATTAAACCTTAAAATAGTCGAATAACATTTAAATTAGCCCGTAATTAACTATTTATTATTTGTTTTCACTCACCTCTCTCTTACAGTACAAAAGTATCTACTTCCGGATTCAGCTCCTCCAGTGTTGCCATTGGTTACATTCACTTTAACGTTCCAGTGATTGGCTAACAACTTTCCCAGAACCCCTCGGTGTTGAAGAGTGAGCTCCATGAACTGACACAAGTTGCTAGCTACACGACTGGATGCTAATTTACATTGGACAGCAGCAGCCTGTTAAACACAAAATAACAGCACTGCACTTTAAACAAATAAAACATAAAATATGCTACACGTCCTTCACCCATCCATCATCGCCAATCGAACGTTGATCCGGCGTTTTGCGCATTGCTGATTGGTTGATTTACGATAGGGGCGGGTTATTTCCTGCTGTACGTACGTTGTACGCCAGACAGCAGTGAGCCTCCTGTGTTTTTACTGTGTATTCCGCTGATGGGGCAGAGGAAACCCTGACTCACCTGGAGCCGGACTGTCCTCCACAGGTAGGCTGTTTCTGCAGGTCCGTTTAAATACACGTGTGTTGACGCCATGTTGTGTTGATGTTCCTATGTATTGATAAATATGTTGGTGCACCCACATGTTGCAGGTGGCCTACCACTCTCTATTACTGAGTCTGTCGTGGTTGGCAGAGTTGGAAAGTAACTCAGTACACGTACTCAAGTGTGGTACTTTACCTGAGTATTTTCATTTAATGCTACTTCTTACTTCTACTGCACAACTTTTACTCCACTACATCTGTTTAATATATTAACTACCTTTCAGAACCTTTAACATAATGCATCTCAAACCAATAAACTAATGGACTCACTGTTTAAGGTCCAAAAAAAGTAGAATCATCCTATAACAAAAAGCCAATAATTTGTTGTATCACAACTTTATTTATAAGAGTAAAAGGCTACTTGATGCAACAATATTATCATATTATGTACAAATGTCATATATAATAATAATAAATGCACATGGAGGCCATTTTTCTGCAGAATTACTACCTTTTACTTTTTATACTTTAAGTTAGTTTTGCTGATAATACTTCTGTTCTTTTACTAAAGTAAGATTGCAGGACTTGTACTTGCAACAGAGTATTTAACCATCAATGTATTGCTACTTTTACTTACTAAAGAATCTGAACACTTCTTCCACCACTGATGGTTAGTTATATACACTGATACGCTGTAATCTATGATGGCGCTTAACTTTGTAATCTGCTTTTTCCATTGCAGTGTTCCTGTTGAGACAGAGGCCATCAAACCACTATGAAGAGTCTGAAGGCAAAGTTTAAAAAGACTGAGGTAACAGCCATCTGTGGGCATGTGGAACTTTACAGTTAAAAGTAGTACACCTGTTTGCTACAAGCTATTTACATATATAAGCCACAACAAGCTGTGTTTTAACCTAATATTACAGTGTCCACCTGCTCAGGATTGGGTAGTCATTTATATAGATCCCGGGTTGTTCCTTGTGTTTGCGGGTGAGTGGGTGTGAGTGTGTATGGGGGGCCCCGGGATTCAGTGTCACTGAGCAGCAGCAGGAGAGCAAGGCTGTTATAACCAGAGATCTCAGGTAGCATTCAATTATTCACATGCGCACACACACACACACACACACACACACACACACACACACACACACACGTGCATGCAAAGAATCCCCACCTTCCTGCTGTCATACCTCTGCTACTCCAAATGGCTTTGGGATTTAACCTGGTTTCCAAATACTGCTCTTTTAAGATTTTACTTTTTTGCCTGCTCCGTAGCCATGTTCTTATTGCAGGTTAACATACTGGGGTCAGAAAGACTTGCAACCTCACAGCACAAAGGCATCGGTAGAGGACACTGGTTCTACAATGTGGTCTGAGCATCTAGTCCCTGAAGATGCTTTTAGCACATTAACAGCCTGTTAGGTTGAATTTCTCCTTGGGCGACGGACACTGAGTCTTAGTGTAAGTGATAACCACAACAATGGTGACAAGGATGATCCCTTGGAGGGGTAGTATGGATGCACTTTCAGTATTGTAAAGCATGAAGTTAATAGTTCAAACCGGTCTGTCTGAAAGTTTAATCCAAACATCTGCAGATACAAGCTCAGTCAAGCAAGTTGTCTAAGCAAGTGAGCCCAGAACAAAGGATACTTTAGGTATATTATAAAGAATATACTAAGGTACATTCATCATTATCTAAGTAAGGACATGACAGCCCAATACAGTCATTATACAGATGCTTTAAAAGCTCAAGGCAAATTAGCGTAAGTTAGGCACTGTAATGTTTACCTCTAATCATTGCGGCGGTTTCCTTGAGTAGTTTATAGAACCTCAAATTGCTCCCATAGGTGTGTCTGCGGTATCAAAGTATATGTAAGCCGCTTTGTGCAAAAGCATCAGCTAAATGAAATGTAATGTACATCACCGGAAATAATTCATTTATTAAGGTAATTGCATCTGGTTTCTTATTTCCTTTCATTTGACTCATAAGTGTTGCAGCTAATTTACTTTAAGGCCTGCTATTGCTGCTCCGGGTAAACTGAAATATATCATTTGTTGTGCAGCAGCAAAGATATTTCAATCCTTCAAGTCATTTGTTTTTTGCAAATGAATAGACACAGCATTTCTTACAGATCCAAGATTTTCTTATGACAAATACACAGCCACTCAGTAATGATGTGTCCTATATTATTATTGTAGTCCAACTGAGTGATGCATAGATAGAATAGATTGATGCATAAGCCTTCCCACAGCCAGAAACAAACTTTATTTCAGTTTGTTTGTGTGCCAATTCATGTCCCCTCGGCCCCGGTAATTAACCATCCAAACAAGCAGAATTGAGCCAGCCTGTTTCTCCCCTTTCTGCTGAGTCCTCACATCACACAGGCCCAGCTGCAGAGAAACAGATCTACAGTATGTCGCTGCCCTGGGGGTACCGAGCAGGACCTGACAAAAAAGAAAACTAATGGAGCGAAAAGGAGGACGCCTGCTACGGAGTCTGCAGATAAATGATTAGCTTAGAGAAAGGAGGACAGTGAGGAAAGGAAGGAGGTGGCAGTGTGAGAGAAGACAGACCGGCTATGTCACCGCTAGCAGCCGAGGCAGGATGATGGAGCAGCGTTTTGGATGCGGATAGGGAACACTGCACAGGAATTGTTGTGAGGACAGCTCGGATACTGTGTGTGTGTGATGAAATGAGTTTTTGTGTGGCAGG
Source organism: Notothenia coriiceps (assembly GCF_000735185.1). Classification (NCBI taxonomy): domain Eukaryota; kingdom Metazoa; phylum Chordata; class Actinopteri; order Perciformes; family Nototheniidae; genus Notothenia; species Notothenia coriiceps. The sequence continues at coordinate 10,059 of NW_011341022.1, forward strand.
CTATTTCATTTCATTGAAGGTGCGATTTGGGTTAAATGATCCAGTATGTAGAGCTCTGGTATGATGTTGCTGTGACCTCCGAAGGGCATCAGGGAGAAAGTTATGAATCTGTTGTAGATGTTTGTTCTGTAGTCAAGTGACGGTGTGTATTGTAACGAAGGACACACAGCGGTAGCTTGTTACTCTGTAGCTTTATTTAGTTGTGTGTGTGTGAAGCCCTGCTAGCAGTATGGATCCTCAGCAGCCTGTTTTTAGCCTCATGAAGCGGCTCTGTCCTTGTTTCAGCCTGCTGGCACTTACAGTATGTATCTCCTCTCTCTATCCACTAAACACAAGATAAACAAAGTGAATATTCCTCTTTATTATAATAATTCTGACTTAAAAATGGTTGATTATAACGTTCTGTTTTTACACAGTCATCTGTCTGATTGCATCATATGTATTTCAGCTGTCCAGTCATGTATTGTTTGTCTGTTATATGAGATATGCAGTGTGGTATCAGTTTCTCTCGGGGCAGTTCGGGGTGGTGACCTTTCTGCGGTTTGCCCCCCCCTCAGAGCCAGGACTGGAGTAAGAGTGATGAGAGGCTCCTGCAGGCTGTGGAGCAGAATGAGCCCGACAAAGTCTCCGCTCTCATCGTCAAAAAAGGCCTCTGTCCCACGAAGCTGGACGGCGAGGGCAAGTCAGCGTAAGTTTGGCTCCTTATGTTTACCTGTCTTAGTCACTCAAAGGAAGTAGGAGTGGGCAATATGGCTGAAATCTTAAATCCAGGGATATGTTACTTTACATCGCGGTGTGTGTCACAATAATGTATTAATTCTGTATATTTAATCTAAAATTGTTTTAAAATAACCATAGTGTACTTCATCAAATTTGATGAATTCCTTTATTTATATGAATCACAGAAGCCATTAAAGACTGTTAATTTAAAATTATTTTAAAATGGAAAATGTAAGGTTCGACATACCAGCCTGACCTATATATAAGCAATATAAAAATTGGATAAATGTGTACTTTAGAGAGCGTACCAAAATCAAAACAGCCTAGACTTTTTCTGTAAGGTTTGACTCTCGTTTAAAAATTCAGACAAAATATTTTGCAAATGGCTGGTAATCCATCCTCATCCTGATTTTAAGTTTCCGTCCTCCATGTCGGCCCAAGTGAGGTTACCTTGCAAGCTAGCTGGATATGTAACCCTAACAGCGAGGCATTCATTCATTAGGAGGAATTGCAGTTAATAAAAAGCTTATTTTACTCATTAGTGTTGTAGTTATTTTAAGGCATGGCAAGTTTATTTATATAGCACCTTTCAACACAAGGCAATTCAAGGTGCTTTACAAAAAATGAAAGACATTCAGACAAAGGCATTTAAAAACAGTCATTAAAAAGAAAAGATAATAAAAGAAACATTAAAAGAAAAAATTCATGAATAAAAAGTTACAGTGCAGTCTAAGATTTGAATAGTTCACACAGAAGTTCCACTTTACTGATGCCTTTCTTTAAGGTTTCTCCGAACATGAGCTGTCTACGCTTCAGCATACACAGAGAAAACCAGCCAGGACAAAGTCCCCAGACACTGATCGGTTACCAGCCCCAAATGTTCATTAACCAAAAACGAAACACAACCGCAACCGTTTCAATTAAAAGCTGCGGCAAAAAGAAAAGTCTTCAGCCTGGATTTAAAAGTTGTAAGAGTTGCAGCGGACCTGCAGGTTTCGGGAGTTTGTTCCAGATATTCCATATTTTACACTAATAACTGCTATTGTTGCTCCTCCTAACACATCATTTCCTGTGCACCAGCAAAGTATATTCTCCTGGATTTACCTGCCACTGGGAATCCCACTAATCTGCTATCTTTCTGTCATTGATCCTTTTTTCGTAAACGATAAACTTCTACTGCCTACTTTCTCTTGAAAGTGAGTGCAGACATTTTTAATGGATTCCCATGTTCATCTCTTAGCCCCACTGACAGACTGTTTGTCCTCCTGCAGGTTCCACCTCTCTGCGTCCCGCGGCCGGCTGGACTGTCTGGAGGTCATCATCGCTCACGGAGCAGACGTCAACATCACTGATGGCGCTGGTACGGTATTTTACTATCAAATATAAATGTTTATATCCCAAGCCAAGGCTGTTGAATCACACTTGTTGTGGATTTTTTATAAATGTCTGTTTTATTACTGACTGCAGGCTTCAGCGCCCTTCACCTGGCCGCCAAACACGGCCAATCAGAGTGTTTAAAGAGGCTCCTACAGGTAAATCACACTATGACAGCAAAGCTAACATATACTATAAAATATAAATGGAATAATGCAAGCAGGATTTTTACTGTTATTTCTTCTGACAGGAGAGATTATCAGTAGATTGCACAGACAGCATTGGTAGGACGCCGCTTCATCATGCAGGTAACAGTTACAGAACTACAATGGGACATCAGTTTGGGCACACAATTCACTTTGCATACAACAATTACTTCTCTTGGATCCTATCACACATTTGAAAGTATTCTTAAAGTGGACCTATCATGCTATATTTGAATAATATAGTGTAGGACCATACCTATATAAGGCATATTTATACTTTTTATTTGTAAAAATACCAAACAGATCATGCATTTTAGCCATTCCTCATTTCGCTTAATTTAACACTGTCTTTTCATGGGCTGATTCTGTGAGAACAGCACCATCTACAGGCCTGGCATATGTACTACAGCGTCTCCAGCACTTTGGAACGCAATGTCCGTGGCTGTCTCCTCCTGATTGGTGGAGTTGGCCCAATAGCCGTAGCGCCACTTCTGTGACATCATAGAAGTGTTCAAATCTGGATCAGTCTGTATCAGATCCGTTGCAGCCCCTTTTTAAGAGATTTGGGTATGGAGGAAAATAGAGAGGGTTGTGTTTTCTGACACTTGGTGAGTTCCCTGGAACACCGGGGACACATATTCATGTATAAAAGACGTACAAAAGTGCATTTTGCATGATAGGTCACCTTTAACACAAAGCTTTAAACAAGATTACATGATGTGAGTACAGTACATGCTATACTGTATGTAAACCTTTGGTATTCATCATAATGCTGATTATTTCCTGCAGCGGTCAGTGGTTGCTTGTCCTGCTCTGAGACACTGTGGGATTTTAAAGCCAGTCTGGATGTCCAGGATGGGGTAGGATGAAGAGCTTTGTTTTAACAATATATATATATATTTTGGCTTGCATTGTTTTGTTTTGAACTGTAATGCGAGATAAATAAGTAAATGACAATCCATTGTTTACTCTTTCTTTAAGTTAATACATTGGATACCATTATCAAATATATGTGATGTTGCTTCATAGTGTTTAAATAAGTTGGTGTTGTCTTTCTGTCAGGACGGGGAAACCCCTCTGATCTTGGCAGCTCAGATGAGCCGAGTGGAGCTGTGTGTCTTTCTGTTGGGTCGAGGTGCCAATGCCAACATTCAGGACAACCAGGGAAGGTGCTGGACTTTAAATAATTCTCCTCTTCTCTGTGGCACCCCAGCTGAAGCTTCTGACAGATGGAAGGACAGGCAGTGTCTGACAGTGTGTGTCCTGCTGAGGCAAACTGGAGCACTGCACAGACTTTTAAGCTAAAACCAAAAAACCTCTGCAGGATTATTCTCACAGCAGTGGGGTTGTCTGGGTCAGGATACAGGAAGGATTCTTGTAGAAAGACTCCAGTATGTGGAGTAGATTTGGGGGGATGCAGGTCAGGACCTCCAGCAGGGACAGCTCTCAGTCTGGCTTTGGAGAGGATGATTAGAGGCTTTTTAAAGACTGCATCTTTTCATCAAAACCCAATGCCTTCTCATTCAATTCACACAACAAGATTAGTATCTCTGGAATCCTTGATCAAATAAAAAGAGTTGTGTAGGTTTAAGCATAATGTATCTTTCCAATGACTGATATATTACTGCCGGTCTGAAACTGATGTATATATGATTCTTCATTATTGCTGTTTTCTTGTTTTCTTATGATGTTTGTTGGCATTGCAGGTCTGCCTTGATGCTGGCGTGTGAGAGTGACAGCATAGAGACAGTAGAAGCTCTGCTGAGAGGCGGGGCCAACACACAGCTGGAGGACGCCCTCGGACACAATGCCATCGACTACAGCATAACCACGGGCAACCAACTCATCATAGAGATGTTGCAGAACGGTGTACCTCCAGGTAAAAAGACCTCAATGCTGGTTTTTAGAGAGAGAGGTGATTGCAGATCACACAAAGATGTTTTTACAATTCACTTTTGTATTGTATTCTCGCAAATCAAGCAAGCTTAGTCCTGTGAAAGGTAAAAGAGGTAACGGTTCCATATTGAAATGAAAAAGAAACAACTAGATTTATGTTATATGGCGGTGTATCCACTTTGCACATGTGTAAGCATTGGGGATGTCTGTCAGAATACGTCATAAATTGACTTTTTCTCCAGTTTGAAGCCACTATTTTTCGATTCCCTTTTATTTTGACACTTTATATTTTTAACCTGATGAAGTATTTTAGTCATAAGACATCTGGATCTTTTGTTGGTGGAGATATAAGCTCAGCAAGCATTGGTGGCTGCTTACCAGAACCTATTGTTTCAACCAAACTAAAACGACATAACTATTTGGTCTTCTTACCAGTTTAAATGTCCAAGTCTAATGTTTTGAAAAGGAAGGACTTCTCTGTTGTAAAAACCTCCTGAAGATGAATAATGATAGCACAATAACTGGGGGCTGACTGCAGTGATGGCAATAGTGGTGAAGACTCCGATGAACCTACACCAATACACAACCAAACAAACCACTCCACTTCCTTTGATTAAAAGATCCTTAGTGGTTAAAAAGTATTGGGTGTTAAAACTAGGCAGAAATAATGAATCTGCTTATGACAGCAGCTTTTTTAATATGACGTGGCAGCATCATATGAAACACATGGTCCTAACATCTAACAGATCATCAGTGTGTGGCTTCTGTTTGTGTCCGTGCTGCTCTGGGTCCTGGCTGTGTCTCTGCTCCCAGGGGAAACAACTGGAATAGAAGGAGTTGGATCAGGAAATGAGCTGGGTGTGATTGTGAAGTGGGGTTTGAAAAAAGAAAAATAAGACGAAAGGCTTGCTCTACTTTTATCCCTCAACAAACACATTGCTGCTATATGGAAAGCAGATGTGTGGTTTGAAGAGCAGATGGAGAGATCTTGGTGTGCATATGATGCCTCACCACATTATCTTTTATTCTATAACTGGATAATTTGGTGGATTTACTAGGAGATACATGCATGGACTTGATATAAACTACATGTTGAGAAGTGACAGGAACTTTTGGACTTGTGCCTGTAGCTGTGTGCTGGACCTCATCACATTATAAAGTGTCTTGCTATGTGTCTTTTTTCCCTCTGCACACGTAGCTCCTGAGGGCGAGGAGGTAATGTTGCATAGCTGTGTGTTGGATCGCTCCCTCCATCAAATGAGATCATGGCTCACTTTGGCCGATCACATTGTGCATGTTTTCCAATATGAGGTCATTGTTTTTGTGTGTGCCGCTTTCTTTTCGTTGGCCTTCATTCCACTTTGTTGCTGACCCTTCGTGTTATCTCAGTTTCCTCTATTTTCCCTTTTTATGTTGAGCTTGACCTCTGCTTGTTTTGTGATCACCCTCAAACCCCCACGCAGCCCCCTCAAATCCCCTCAGGCGCCTCATCAGTGCAAGGGGGCACGACCCCCCGCAAACGGAAAGCTCCTCCACCGCCGCGCTCTCCTTTGCAGGTACATAAGAAACAATTGTGGTCGATGGAAAACACTCTTTCCCCTAAAAGCAAAGCCTTTCTGTATGTTTGCATATAGATAGATGGATAGATAGATGGATGAGGTAGGTAGGTAGGTAGGTAGGTAGGTAGGTAGGTAGGTAGGTAGGTAGGTAGGTGGATAGGTAGGTAGGTGGATAGATGGATAGATGGATAGATGGATAGATAGATAGATAGGTATTTAGTATTGATCCCAATTTGGGAAATGTTTGCGTTGCAGCAGCATAAAAAACACAAGGCAATGTACATAAGATAAATTAAGACACAAAAAATAAACAGTCCAAAAATATTTCAGAAATAAAATAGCATTAAACATTAAAAGAATATAATAATAATAATAGATTTAATTTGTTAGCGCTTTTACAGGTGCTCAAAGACGCTTTACAGATAATAGTGAAGAGAAAAGAAAAGAAAGGAACAACAAATAAATATATAGTTAAAGTTAAAGTCAAATAATACAAAAACAATCACACATGAAAAGCCAGATTGAAGAGGTGAGTTTTTGTGAGTGTTTTGAAGGTGGTGAGGTCGGTGCAGTCTCTGATGGGTTGTGGGAGTGAGTTCCAGAGGGAGGGGGCAGCGACGGAGAAGGCTCTGTCCCCCCCAGGTCCGGTGATTGGTGCGGGTGGGGATGGATAGGAGGTTGGCTTCTGATGAGCGGAGACAGCGGGAAGGGGTGTGGTGGTGCAGCAGGTCTGTGAGGTAGGGGGGGGGCTGGTTGTTGAGGGCTTTGTAAGTAATGAGGAGGACTTTGAAGTGGATTCTTTGACGGAGGGGGAGCCAGTGGAGGTTCTGGAGGATGGGAGTGATGTGGTCTCGGGAGCGGGTGAAATAGAAATAGAATATAAAAAAATAGAATATATATATATACAGTATGTGTGTTTTTAAAGTGGATTCATCTAAATATTCACTCATTCAACCTTTATTCACTTATCTGGTTTGATTTAGGGGAGTTTACATTAAACAAAGAATAACATACATTCGCAACCTTTAAAAAAGAAAGAAGCAATATCTACTAATGCTACTATGTGAGACACAAGATAAAAGTGGTCCATATTTACGCTTATTCTACAACAACCCAGTGTGTAGAACAACATCGCTTCTCGAGATATTAACTCAAGACTATAATGTGTAATTTGATGACTGAAAACAATACATTTTACTCTGTTTCCTCATCTCAAAGATCAAGGGGATGCCACCTTCTCCACACCCCAGGAATCCTGCTCCTCCTGAGCCCCAGTCTCTCTCTCCCGCTCCCCAGCCTCCAGAGACACAATCAGCCATGCAGGTTTGCACTGTCAATCTTGCATTTTCATTAAAGTTGCTTTTGATATTACGTGAAAGACAGACATGAACATATTTATTGTGCTTGTCTGACTAAGGCGGAGGACGAGGAGGTGTTTGAGGAGATTCGACGGCTGCGTCAGGAGCGAGGCCGCCTGCTCCAGAAGATCAAAGCCTTGGAGCAGCAGCACCAGAGCGCCCTCTCTGCCTTGGAAGAGGTGCTGCACCCCTTCTTATTTATAGCTCCTCAAAATGATTAATGCTTTTATGTAAATCAATACCTCATTAGATCTCTGTGCAAATGCAAGTACAAGTTAAAACAAGGTACATGTGGTGCAGGTTATACAGTATGTAGGTTTTTGAGTCCACCATAATGCACTGTTATCAATGTGTTTTTTACCATCACTTTTACGTGTGTGTGTGTGTGTGTGTGTGTGTGTGTGTGTGTGTGTGTGTGTGTGTGTGTGTGTGTGTGTGTGTG
>NW_011341023.1:0-3803 GCF_000735185.1 Notothenia coriiceps
GTGTGTGTGTGTGTGTGTGTGTGTGTGTGTGTGTGTGTGTGTGTGTGTGTGTGTGTGTGTGTGTGTGTGTGTGTGTGTGTGTGTGTGTGTGCACTAGTAGAACTTGACATTTCTATATGTTTTTATATGTTTCTAGTTATTGTGCTTTTTATCTTGTTTTTAAATTATTGTTTTATTATTTTACTCCTGTTGAGATATTGTATTTATTTCCTGTACTGTAATTTTGTAATTTTGTAATCAAATTTTCATAAAAAGTAAACATCTTGAGAAAGAAGTCAGATTTTTCTAGATTGTCAGAAAAAAGTCCGATTTTTTTTATTTGCAGAAAAAATGGCATCATTTTAAGATTTTTTGAAAAATTGCAGAATTTTTAGATAAAAATAAATAAATCTGAATTTTAAAGAAAAAAGTCAGAATTTTGAGAAATACATTTATCTTGATTTTCAATAAAAATACATAATTCTTTTTGGGATGATCGACGTAATTCAAATTTCAGAATTTCAAGATTTTGAGAAAGAAGTCAGAATTTTTGAGATGTTGAGAAAAAAAAATCGAATTTTGAGATTTTCAGATAAAAAGTCAGAATTTTGAGAAAGACATTTATCTTGATTTTCCATAAAATGCATAATTATTTTTTTGAAAGATGACATACTTGGATGAATGCCGAATGAAAAATATAAATCCTAGTTTGATTATTCCCAGCCCGGTGCCATGCCAACGTTAGATAAGGTAACATAACATAAGGGGGAAATGTTTGCGTTGCAGCAGCATGAAAAGACAAGGCCTTTTACATAAGATACATTTAAAGAGTAGAAATAATAAACATCACAAATAGAAATAAAATAGCATTACAAAAGTAAAAAATATACATGTGGAAATACAGATTGACAGTAAGAAAATCTAAAGCAGGATATCATATATACATTCATTGTGCGAGGAATGGATTAATAAATATGAAATTGAATGGTTTGAGTCCAGTCATCAGAGAAGCAGAGACTTCTCTTCCACTCAGAGGAGATTCGTTATACAGTTGTCAGACAGCTTCCTTACGCTCTGGCGCCCCGATGCTTTCCGCTTCCCACTCTGAAATGTTGACTAGTGTAATGGGACAACACTAACTGTTGACTTTAGGTTCGGGCCGCGCACTCGAGGGTTAAAACGGATTAATGATGATGTCCGATCAGCGTCCATGCGTGAAGACACAAGTGAGCGGAGCGGCGCTTTAACCCGGTTGCCAAGTGGAGTTTAGGTCTTCCTCTCCAGCTGAATGGAGATAACAGCTGATCAGCGCTCAGTGCGTCTCTGTCTGCCTCTGTCTGCAGGCGACACGTCTTCACAAACTGTAACTAGTCAGCGTGTTTCCAGCGTTGACACGACATGAGTATTCTGCATTCTCGTTAAAAAGACCAAGCAAAGACTTCTGAGCTCTGCGAAGTCAATGCTACTTGTTTTAAATGTGCACAGCATGTTGTATTTGTTCTAACACAGTGCTGTACATGTCTCCTTCCAGCCAGTTCAATCTGAGTTTCTTTTATATCTTATTTTATTCTAAAGTGCAGTGATGTACATGAGTCTCCTTTAAACCAGTTAAACCTGCAGACCCTCACTCCTGTGTCTTCCTTCTCTTCTCAGAGGCGTCCCCCAGTCCTGTGAAGACGTCCCCAGACTCCTCCCCCCTGACGTCCCCCCGACAGCGCCGGGACTCGGACCGGTACTGCCAGCTGTGCAACGCCTGGTTCAACAACCCCGGCATGGCCCAGCAGCACTACGACGGGAAGAAACACAAGAAGAACGCCTCGAGAGCAGACCTGCTGCAGAGCCTCGGGAAGACCCTGGACATGGGAGAGATGAAGGGTGAGAGCCTTTATTTAACTAACTAACTAACTAACAAACTAACTAACTAACTAACTAACTAACTAACTAACTAACTAACTAATTAATTAACAAACTAACTAACTAACTAAGCCTCGGGAACGACCCTGGACGTGGGAGAGATGAAGGGTGAGAGCCTTTAGTTAACTAACTAACTAACTAACTAACTAACTAACTAACTAACTAACTAACTAACTAACTAACTAACTAGCTAACTAACTAATTAATTAACAAACTAACTAACTAAGCCTCGGAAAGACCCTGGACATGGGAGAGATGAAGGGTGAGAGCCTTTAGTTAACTAACTAACTAGCTAACTAGCTAATCAACTAACTAACTAGCTAACTAACAAACTAACTAACTAACTAAGCCTCGGGAAGACCCTGGACATGGGAGAGATGAAGGGTGAGAGCCTTTATTTACTGAGAGCTTTCAACAAGTTCACTATCTGGGATCAATTAAGTATTTGTCTGTCTGTCTGTCTTTCTCTCTGTCTGTCTGTATGTCTGTCTGTCTCTCTCTCCGTCTCTCTCTCTGTCTGTCTGTCTGTCTGTCTGTCTCTCTGTCTGTCTGTCTGTCTGTCTGTCTCTCTCAATTAAGTATTTGTCTGTTTCTGTTCTGTCTGTCTTTCTGTCTGTCTCTCTGTCTGTCTCTCTGTCTGTCAGTATGTCTGTCTGTCTCTCTGTCTGTCTCTCTGTCTGTCTGTCTGTCTGTCTGTCTGTCTGTCTGTCTGTCTGTCTGTCTGTCTGTCTCTCTGTCTGTCTGTCTGTCTCTCTCTCTGTCTGTCTGTATGTCTGTCTCTCTGTCTTCTCTCTCTGTCTGTCTGTCTGTCTGTCTGTCTGTCTGTCTGTCTGTCTTGTCTGTCTGTCTGTCTGTCTGTCTGTCTGTCTGTCTCTCTCTGTCTGTCTGTCTGTCTGTCTGTCTGTCTGTCTGTCTGTGTCAGAGCAGACTGGCTCTGGTTTCCATGGTGTTATATTGGACATTGAAGAGACTTAATACAGTTATTAGAACAATAATAGATGTTGATAGAAGGAAGGGTTGATTTCTTGAGATTTCCAAGATTAATGTCCAACATGTCCAAGAACTAAACTGAAATGATATGTGATTAAAGTGAACAAGAGATACCTGTCACGTGTCATAAAGTGACTTTTGATCCAGTTTCAAGACACATTTCCACTCTTTAGATCGTGCTGCTTTTTAACCACACAGATGATTTCAGTGATGGAATCTGAAGCTCTCAGGGATATAAGCTGAGCTAACATTGCTAACGTGCTAACATGTAGGGATACACTGTGTTTGTTAACGTCAAGATGGTTAATCTATTCCACCTTTAATCAGTGTGTTTGTTTGTTTTGTGCACATGTACACACAACTTGGCTACACTCTCATCCAACAAAATAAGCCAAACATCTCAACGACAATCTCCTTTTACATTTTCCATTGAAGATCATTGTTGCGTTTAACATTTTGTTGAAAGATCAGTCACTGACGGCTTCTTCTTCTCCTTCCAAAGCAAACTCTGATATTTGCTATTCTGTCAGAGAACAGGGAGACAGTTTAGTAAAAGGTGTTGAAATGCTAATTCCTGTGATCACTTGTCACACACTGCATAATGTGACGTGAAATATAACGCAGTGAGAGAGAGCAGCACTCCATTTGGAGATAATTCTCCCCCAGCGTGTCACAAGCTGTTAGTTTGAGAGGAAGCAGAGACGCTCCTCTTATCCTCTCACAGTCACAATATGTCAATAACAATTACACAGCATGGCTGCAGAGGAGCACCCAGAGGTGTTGAGACGCGGGACCGCACCAAATGGGATCCTGACAGCTGATTGGACGGGGGCTGCTGTCTCCAGGCCTGATTGGTTCTTGATGCCTGTAGGCGAAGTGGAGGGCGAACTCAACAACGGCCGTCACTTCAGCTCCGTCAT
>NW_011341024.1:0-2805 GCF_000735185.1 Notothenia coriiceps
TCCAAAGGAAAATCCTCGGATACAATCAGAGTGGCAGTACCTCAAAGGGGCTCTAAAATGCACCCTCTGTCTGAAACCAGAGCCCAGTCTGCTCTGATTGATTACCTGTTGTGATTGGTCAACAGTTTAGAGATGTCCCGCCCCTTAGCCTATCAAGTCCAATGGGTGTTTCTCAATGTCGAGTACGCTTGACTTGGTAGCATGTCTTCCGAGCGTCTTGCTTCAGAAGCGAGACAAGAATACTTCCTGGCATTCGGAAAACGAAGAGTGGAACAGGCGAGCAAGTGTGCAGGTGTGCGTCATATGAGAGGCCCCGCCTTACATTTTCCGCCACAGATTTGGGGAAATTTGTCCGTGCGCAAAGCATTGTGGGGATTTTAAGACCGCGGAGTCTACACATTTGCAGCCTCGAAATTTCTCCAAACGAAGTACGCCGGGCTCGATAGATTTCCAAGTATGTTGGACATTGGAACAGTCCTTCGGCGGCACTCGATGACGTAGTATGCGTGAAATAGTGGCTCTGGAGCAGCTTTACTCGAGATTGAGAAACACCCCTCTCTCTCTCTCTCTCTCTCTCTCTCTCTCTCTCACACACACCCACACACACACATCCATTTATGTCTGAGTGTTTTTTCGGCATTCGAGGGATTTTCTCCCTCTGCCCGGCCATACATCTCATGTCCGCCCATCTGTCGAGCCTTTCGTTTATCTTTCTATGTAAACCATCCATCCGCCCGTCATCATCCCCTCCTTCCCTTCAGAAACTAACGTTGCATGACGCAGCCGGTGTCTTGTGTAGAGACACGCATTTCAGGCGTTTACACTGCGAAGCATTTTTGTTAACGAATCCTGCACCCTCTCCTCGTTTACTTCTTTGCGTCAGAAATGCTGAGCAACAACATAAACTTTCACAGACTAGCTTTGCCGTATCCCCCCTTCTATTTTCGAATAAGGTGACATTTTAGCTGCAGATTAAAATGTAGCACAGAGATGCATCTGGAAGCAGTGAGGAGTATTACAAGGCTTTATGACAGAGGATTAAACGGAAGCCATTTGGCCAGACTTCAGAGTCAGAGCTGCTTCTCGCTCAGATATCTTCTCCTCACACTCTCAGTGGCTCTGACACACGAGCAGAGATAACGATCCCATGTGTTTTTCTCCAAAACAACACGAAGGATACTTCAGTGTTTCCGACGTTTATGGCCTCGGGCTTTCGCTGATGAAGTGTTCAGGCGGGCAGGAGAATGGAGAACATGTTTTATTAAAGGCATAGTTTGTCATTTTGGGAAATGTATTTTGCTCTCCGGCAGAGAGTTGGAAAGGAAGGTTTATATGAGGATCATGTGAAGCTACAACTGGTTAGCTTAGCTTAGAAAGACTAGAAATATATGGAAACGGCTAGCTTGGCTCTGCCCAAAGCTAATAGAAGTGTCTTAACAGCTCCTCAGAAGCTATATGGCCCAAAGTTGAATCTCAAAAGCCAATTTGGAAAACAACAATTGCCTTTTTTATGAGGGGAACTTTGCCGGATAATTGAACTCGTTAGTCCAAGAAATGTGCTGTGTCTAGCCAAGACATCTTGATACATGATCCCCTGTAAAACTTAATTTGTTAGTTGTTTTGGTTGAGGTACATTTTTGGACAGCCAGGCAAGCTGTTTCCTCCTGTTTTCAGTCTGTGCTACGCTAACTCTCTAAAGATGCTAGCTGCGTCACATAAGAAAATGGTAATGACAGCGTACAATCTGCTTGTAAGTCCAAGGAAGCTACTGTGCCCGGACAAGAAATAGTTTGGTATAAAACCCCCTCTAGGTTTCGTATGAATAAAACAAGTGGCATATAGCATGTTTTTGTGAGCTTTACCGGTCCAGATTTAAGTGTTTTTGTACAGAGCCAGTTTTCAGTCTTTGTGCTAAGCTACCCGTCTGAAGATGCTATATTTCGGTCACATAAGTAAAAAACACCATCTGCTTTACTCTAAATCAGTACATCTTTCTATATGCCATCGTTATCAAGTCTAGATCATGATTCTGAATCGCTACGATGTTTCCTGAAAGGTTAGTTGTCACAACAGACATTGTTTTGTTCCGTCGGTCTTGTGAGCGGTGTGTATTTATTCTTGTTTCCTGGAAGCCACAAAGACGACGGCTCTCTGAGGCTTCAAGCCCTAATCCCTAGCTGGGATGTGGATGGAGACAAAAAAAAAAAACAGGAGGTGCATCGGTGGATTTTCTGATGCACAGCTTAACTCTCCTGTGAAAGCCTGAGATACCCTCGACAGAATCCCAAGTTACTAAGCAACAATACCCTGAAGAGTGTCGTGTCTATGCTGCTCATCTAATGGGATTAGTTTAACGGCAGGAGGTGGGATCCTTTACAAGAAAACAACATGATGATAAATCACAATTTGATGTTTCTATCTAGTTATCTGGGGTTGAACTGTCTCTTATACTGTTTTTCCTCAATACATTATAGGTCTCAGATATATACAAAACATGTCTCTGAAGTGTTTGGCTCCAAACACCAAACGGATCATTGCAGCATTACCCATAATCCCCTCTGTTTCAGCCCTGTTTCCAAAGTGCTGATTCTCTGTCTGTTACTTTAGATGAAAATAAGGAGCCCCTCCCCACGCCCCTCTGAGAGATATTTGGTTACAAAGAACTCAATGGTGCTCTAGGAGGAGATTCAGGTGATAAGGGGGGGGGCGGGGGGTTACCTTGGTTGGTGATTGGCTAATGGTTACACAAGACAAAACATCGTTATGACATCATAAAGTGGCCAAAATCTGATCAGCTCATTTTCA